>NC_051159.1:112068372-112169406 GCF_013339745.2 Dermacentor silvarum | reverse complement strand
CTTACAAGGTGCCGAGTATTTCTCGAGCCTCGACTTGCGCTCCGGATATTGGCAGATTCCCATGCATGAGCCAGATAAAGAAAAGACTGCGTTTGCTACACCTGATGGCCTTTTTGAATTTAACGTGATGCCTTTTGGATTGTGCAATGCACCAGCTACGTTTGAACGTATGATAGATACAGTACTCCGTGGCTTAAAATGGAAGACCTGCCTTTGTTACTTGGACGACATTGTCATCTTTTCGTCGAGTTTCTCCCAGCACCTACAACGTCTAGACCAAGTTCTCGCGTGTCTAGCAAAAGCTGGTCTCCAACTCAATACTAAAAAGTGTCGCTTTGCAAGCCGAAGCATTAAAGTATTGGGCCACGTCGTCAGTAAGCATGGCATCCAGCCTGATCCCGATAAAATCGCTGCAGTACTGCAATTTCCGCCACCAACCGCTCTTAAAGAACTCCGCAGCTTTCTAGGACTGGCGTCCTACTTCCGCCGCTTTGTCCGTGACTTCGCCACCATCGCCGCTCCTCTACACAAACTTCTGACTTCGAGCGCGTCCTTTGTGTGGTCGAACGACTGTGAAGCCGCCTTCCAGACCCTCAAACGAGTTCTCACGTCAGGGCCCGTGCTCCGTCATTTCGATGCAACGGCCCCGACTATTCTACACACTGATGCCAGTGGGCATGGAATTGGCGCTGTCCTGCTGCAGCGGAATCAGAAGTCCGAAGAGCAAGTCGTGGCTTATGCAAGTCGTGCTCTTTCTCCTGCTGAGCGCAACTACACGATTACAGAACAGGAATGCCTCGCCATCGTGTGGTCAATACAAAAATTTCATCCCTATCTCTACGGCCGCCATTTCACAGTTGTGACCGACGATCATGCTCTCTGTTGGTTGTCGTCCCTGAAAAACTTGTCTGGACGCCTCGGCCGTTGGGTACTGCGCTTACAGGAATATGACTTCACTGTCACGTATAAGTCCGGCAAACAACATCAAGATGCCGACGCTTTGTCGCGCTGCCCGCTGTCCCCAAACGCCCATGCTTCACCTTCGGTATGCACGTCACCATCTAGCCACACGTCTCAGCGCACGCCCAGTAGCCCGGGACAGTCAGTTGCCTCAGTTGACTTTCTCCCGTCTACTGACCTCGTCTCACTCCAACGTACTGACCCATACTGCCGTACGCTGATCGACCGACTTACTGGCTTGGCACGACCCCCCAACAGTCGCTTAAGACGACAACTTTCGCGTTTTAAGCTTCAAGGTGGAGCGTTATTTCGATCAATCTACCATCCTTCCGGTAACCGGTGGGTGCCAGTAATACCTCGCTCACTTCGACTCCAAGTATTGGAAGCATTTCGCGACGACGCGACGGCTGGCCACTTGGGCTTTCATAAGACCTACGACCGCATCAAAACGCGTTGTTTCTGGCCGGGCCTTTCCACCTCAGTCGACAAATACGTTGGCTCCTGCGCATCATGCCAACACAGAAAACGCTCGACATCCCTTCCAGCCGGTCCTCTGCAGCCTCTACCATGCCCGTACACCCCCTTCGAAATTGTGGGCATAGACTTGTATAGACCCCTCCCACTCACGCCCGCTGGTCACCGCTGGATCGTTACCGCAGTGGATCATCTAACGCGCTACGCTGAGACAGCGGCTCTTCGCTCTGGTACTGCCTCCGAAGTCGCCGAGTTTTTCGTGCACGGAATCGTTTTGCGCCACGGCGCACCTCGTGTCCTCCTGAGTGACCGTGGCAAGACGTTCCTATCGCATGTCCTCCGTGAAGTCCTTCAGGCCTCGGACACCATCCATAAGACCACATCATCGTACCATCCGCAAACAAATGGTCTTACGGAGCGTTTTCATCGAACTTTGTCTGACATGATGTCAATGTATGTTCGACCCGATCACACCAACTGGAACACCATCCTACCTTTTGTGACGTTTGCGTATAATACTGCCGTCCAACGTACAACCAATTACAGTCCCTTCTTCCTGGTGTACGGTCGTGCGCCGTCTTTCGTCTTGGACACTACACTCCTTTCAGCACCTGCTGCTCCATCCGCGTCTCTTCCTGAGGAATTTGCCGCTCGCCTCTCCCGGTGCCGTGAACTTGCCCGCGCCAACACCGCTATACCATTCAGGACAAAAGGAAAATTCGCTATGATGCGACGCGTCGCGTTGCTTCGTTCCGCCCAGGCGACGAAGTTCTTTTGTGGAGACCTGTTCGCGCACCGGGGCTCTGTGAAAAATTTCTCCACAGATATCTCGGCCCCTACACCGTTTTGCAACGAACTTCGGCCGTTAACTACAGCGTCACTCCTGTCAGCTCAGCTACTGACCGCCGCCGCCGCACTACGGAAATCGTTCACGTATCTCGCCTGAAACCCTACATTCGCCGTACCTACCCTTTCTAGTTTGCGGTCTTGCTGACCGCTTTCCTGAAGGGGGAAGTTAGTGTGAGCGCATTTTGCGCATATCGTCGTCGTCATCTCCACAAACGACTCATCATCTTGTGTGAGCGCTATTTGTGCAAATCGTCGTCGTCATCTGTACATACGACTCATCATCATCTTTTGTCTCGTGCGGTGCTTCGTCTCTGACTCGGGCGACTGCTCGGAAATAAAGGCATCGCATTGGTCAACGTCTCACAATACAAACATACCCACTTACTGCAGTCGACAAAAATAATTGTTCAATTTTAGTTAATTGGGCTGCTCACAGCGATAATTATCATCTCACTTTGTGCCCCCCTGGCCACATAACTTATTTGCACAGGTGATCTTCGCGTGCCTCCCAGTGCCTAATTTTAAGAAAACCATAAAGCTTAGTTTTGAACAACCTGCATGATCAGGCACAGCCGCCAAGCACATGGCTGTATTGGGTAACGTCCTTTTCCTATAAGCACGGAGAAACCGTACCTGGCTTCGCTACAGGTCTTCTTCCTCTTTCTGGGGTTTTACGTGCCAAAACCAGTTCTGATTATGAGACACGCCGTAGTGGAGGGCCCCGGATTAATTTTGACCACCTGGGGTTCTTTAACGCGCACTACAACGCAAGCACACGGGCGTTTTTGCATTTCGCCTACATAGAAATGCGGCCGCCGCGGCCAGGATGCGATCGCGCGATCTCGTGCTCAGCAGCGCAATGCCTGAACTGACTGAGCCACCACGGCGGGCTAGATGGCGCGAGGTAACACTCGTTTTCATGATGACAGTGGCGGCCGGGGAATAAAAACAGCGCGAACTTCTTGGCAATAAATACAAAAAAAGAAGAAAAAAAAAGTGATTTGCCCTCTCAAGCCTTGTAGGCTACAGGTGCTGCTCTAGCCGTATAAAACGCGGGTTTATCGTGAGCAGAAACGGTGAATTTCGGTAAATGATAAAGGCTACTATCATCATCATCATCATCATCATCATCGACAGAAGCTGACCCCCCCCCCCCCCCCCCCCCTCAGAAAAAACCTGGATCCGCCCCTGCGTGAACCTTGTAAGAATGATCGATGCGACGAGATACGTAGTGTGGAATATGAATGAATACATCATGCAGTGTTGTATGGTGAAACAATTTGCGAAATAATAAACGGGAAACTTTACGTCGAGCTGCAAGAGATGGAAGAGAAAGGTTAGTTTTCATGGCTGTTACGCTGGCAGTTCTGTTGTAATTCGAAAGAATAAAACGGCAGCGTTATTCTGAACTGATTCTAATGCGTTAATTAGGTGTAAGTTATTAGGGTCGCAGAATGATGTAGCGTATTCTAATTTCGGGCATATTAAGGTTTTATAAAGCAATAATTTCAAAGAGTGTGGAGCCTTAAAAAAGTTTCGCCTTAAGTAACCAAGAGCGCGGTTAGCATTGTTCACTATATTATTAATGTGGGTTGCCCAGGTAAGGTTGTATGTGATATGAATTCCTAAGTATTTGTACGAAGTTACCTGTTCTAAGGGAAGGTTATTTAAATAGTATACTTGAGAGACGTTAGGTGTCCTAGATACGTGGATAGCTTTACACTTGTTAACATTTAATTCCATTAGCCATAAACTGCACCAGTTAGATATTATATCAAGGTCGGATTGAAGACGGTTAGTATCACAATCTGCAGTTATTTCTCTAAAGATAACACAATCATCAGCGAAGAGATGAATGTTAGAAGTTACTTGCGAAGGAAGGTCGTTAATATATATTAAGAACAACAAAGGACCGAGAACCGATCCTTGAGGCACTCCGGAAGCAACAGAACACATCAGTGAATCGCAGCCGTTAGCAGTGACGTATTGTGAGCGATGAACAAGAAAACATTCGACCCATTTTAAAAGATTACCATCAATATTCAAATGGGTTGGTTTGTGGACTAGAAGTTTGTGAGACTTTATCGAAAGCTTTTGAGAAGTCTAAAAAATGCAGTCAGCGCATGATGAGCGATCAAGAATTCGATGCAACTGATGAGTGAAGGATACGAGTTGAGTCTCGCATGAGTATGATTTCCTAAAGCCATGTTGTGCAGGTGAAAAAAAAAAACGTGTTATCTTCAAGAAAGTCGACGAGGTTTTTGAATACAATGTGTTCGAGTAGTTTGCAGCACGTGGTGGTAAGTGAGATGGGGCGATAGTTGGTTGATATGTTTTTGTTACCAGATTTGTGTAGCTGAACCACCTTCCCAACCTTCCACTAATAAGGTAAAGTGCCTGTGTTGAGTGACTGTTGAAAATTTTTGGTTAGTATAATAGAACAGTACGCGGAAGTGTTTTTTAAGAATTTGGTGTTAATTGAGTCGAAGCCAGGTGAAGAATTGTAGTCTAGTTTGTCAATAAGTTTAGCAACACCAGATGTATGAACTATTACTGGGAACATGATTGGATAATCATAGTTACGCAACTCGGGAAGTTGCTTATTAAGAACTCCCGAAAAATTTTTGCTAAAGGCTTCGTTAAGGTGAGTTGCAGAGCCATTTTTAGGAACAGGCTGCCCAGTAGAGTCGTCGAATAGGACTAGGTTATCAGAAACAGGTCTAATTATTTTCCAAAAATTTTTAATGCTAGATTTAAGACTCGATGGAAGAGTAACAGTAAGGAAAGTACGTTTATCAAGTTTTAACGCTTGAATATATTCGTTAGAAGCCGCCTTGTATGCCGTCCAACGAGAAGCACTCGAGGACAACTTAGCTGAGCGGTAGATACGCTTTTTACGCTTAGAAAGACGTTTAATGCGAGTGTTATACCAGGGGGCTTGTGGGTTGGAAGTTAAGGTACGGCGAGGAAGATATTTGTTCATTAATAATTAACTTCATGACTAAACATGTCCCAATTAGTTTGCACAGAATGGTCACCAAAGTTAGTCAGGAATGTGTCAAGAAACGTGCATAACTCGCTATTGATGGCCTCGAAGTTTGCTCTTCTATAGTCGAGTATTGTTTTCTTCTTCCTGATAGTTTTCGGATGGTTGGCATTAATGGTAAAATGTATAGCTGAATGGTCACTTAAAGGCGGAAGGATGGTAATGTTGGAAGTTAGTTTGGGTTCAGTTGTAAGTACTAGCTCGAGAGTGTTTGAGATACTAGCAGTATTCCGAGTAGGTTGAGTGACCACTTGCGAAAAGGAAAAAGTGGAACATAAATCTAAAAAAGTTCTTTAACCTGAGACGAAAAAGGCAGTAATGAAGGAGGTTGAGTGTTCCATTTAATGTTCGGAAGGTTAAAGTCGCCTAATAAATAAAGGGGCGACGATGGAAAGCGCGATGATACGTTATTAATTACATCGTGCAATTCGCTAACGAATGTGGGTGAGGAAGAAGGAGATCGGTAGCATACGCCTATAACTGCCTTCTGGTGATGAATGTTAAATGTAGCCCGGACGATTTCGAGGTCAGTAGCAACAGAAATTCGTGAAGAAGGAATGTCGTTAGAAATGGCAAGTAGAACGCCGCCTCCACGACACGAAGCACGATCTTCCCTATAAATAGCGAAGCGATGGGCTGAAAGTCGGATGAAAAAGATTGAAGTAAAGTTTGAACGTTTGAAAGTTTATTTAACATAAGTAAACAATACATTTAGAAAGTACACACTTTTGGGACCCAACAAATTTGTTAAAGGGTCCCTACGGTTTTCAAAGCAGATATAATCTTGTTCTCGGTTTGTTCCCATGTTTATTTAGCGTCTGGAATGTTGCGAATGATTAGATTGTTTCGCCAAGATCTGTCTTCAAGCTCATTGGCGCGAGCTCGCAGAATTGCGTTTTCTTCTTTTAGGGCCCCTACAGTGCTCTTCATAGTAGACAGTACTACGCCCTGTGCCTCGAAATTATTTCATTTTTCTTCGATACCGTCCATCCGTTTGCTCAGTACTGTGAATTTCGCTTCCATATTTTTTTGGCCATTCTTGATAGCTTTATTATCGGCAGCTTGTTCGGCTAAAGTTTTTGAGGACTGGAGTGAGCGGGTGTGTATATCTTTAATAAAGCGAAACATTGTGCTCATTTGTTCTACAGGGTTGTCAGGCAGTGTTTCAATATAAAAAAGTGCGTCCGCCCTAGTATTAGGCCCAGGGTTTGTCTCAACATCCCCTGAAAAGATCAACAATAAGGCGAACGACGAATTCAAACATTCACAAATGGTCTCACACAGCCCCGTGGGCACGGGAACAGCACTAAGAAGCGGTCATCACTTTTTCTAGCGTATAAGTAAAGTTTAGTACACACCTGCACAGGACAGAAGCAAGAGTTACGGGCCATGTCGAAAGTGCTGCTCGAGTGCCCACAAGGTGTTATTTGAGATTTCTAGGCGTGGTTCCATGGCTCTAATGGGTACACCAGGGGGCTGCTGTGTTGAGGGGACCAAGTTCGATACCAACCGTTGACCATGTTTTGTGAGAGAGTCATGCGATAGCGGTCAGAGAGCAGCACACTAAATTGGTGTTAGTGCACTAAGAATGGTAACTGGATTAAAATAAAACCTTGCTACTATCTCTTCTTGAGTTGGTTTTGTCACATTACAACAATGTCTCACAGGCAAACACGCTTTACAGAAGATTGCCCGAATGCCGATTTGAGTTTTCACCGAGAACTCCAAAGTCGGAGCTAGTTTGCCATATAATGGCGCTGAAAACACGCCAATAGCACTTGGAAGTCTTATAAAAAGTCAGCGGCAAAAAAAATGATTTAGTGAAGGTTACCTATTTTAGGAGCTGTTATGAGAGGCGACGTAAAGGGCATTTGCTTTTAGACCCGGCAGAATCACCCCGAGAGGCGTTCAATAAAGGTATCAGACTCTGGACTGATAAACATGAAAGTTGGAACATTTATTTTTATTTCTCTTCGTAGCCGCCACCGAGATGCGTGCACATCTACCATCACTTTAGGTAGCCATGGATACCATACTCGCAGGCAGTCCTCAGGATGGCCTTCAGTGATAGGCATGTCGTCATCAGGGAACTGCCTGTTTTTCCAAAAGACCTTCATAGATAGAGCTGGATGTCTGAGGGCGGAAGGCTAGGAAAGCGAGGGTGATTGCAAGTGATTTCGAATCGACCAAAAATTTCACCGACGATTACGATACTCCCTAATGCGAAATTTGAGCGCAGATCTATACGGGTTTTCATGTCGCGATATATTATTGGTTGTCGCGGACAATCTGTCTCGTGCGCACGTTGCAAACGAAGCGAAGTGTGCAGCGACTACCTCGCTGATTTGGAAATCACGAGAGCCGGCGCGTGGGTGACGCGTGGGCGCGATTCACAGCAGCCACCGCCGCAGACCGACCTCCCAGACGGCGCGCGCTACTCTGGCGCCATCTCGTAGCCATCGTCACCGCACTACGCTTTTCTTCTCATGCTTTCGCCATACCCTCCTTCTTCGTTTTCCCCCTCACGGTTCCACTGCACCCTCCTCCTCCGCTTTCCTCCGGGCGTCTTTCATCCCCCGCTGCGCTCCGCGTTCGCTCTTTCATCCTTCGCTGCTCTCGTTCGCTCGGTTACGCCGACGCCCGCCGCAGGAACGGGCGCCTAAGAGCTGCGCTCTAAAACGCGCTTTCCGATTAGCAACACGACAGCATCATTTATCGGGGTGTAATGCACGTTGTTTTTGATGACTTTCTTTTATTGTGTTCACAAGCTAGCGTTATACGTCCAAGTTACTGTGGAGCCTTCCGTTAGGAAACCTGTCAGAAACACTTCTTGCCGAACCCCCCCCCCCCTCCCACACACACACACAAAAAAAAAAAAGAATTCTAGCAGGACCAATCCTACGATGAAAATTGACGTTATTACGATTAGTATTGCAGCGATGTAGTGACACACCGTATTGCCAACGCCCACACGTGTATGCAGCCGGGCTACTCTCTCGCGCTTCTTACTGCACCCGCTGCGCCATCTGGCGGCGGAGCCGTGAAGTCTGCGTGCGGCGCGGGTTTGATTTTGCCAAGCATCAGATACATTTACAGGATCATTTTTGTCACTGTAGAGTGGCACATATCCAGTGGAACATATACAAGGTTACCCAAGTTAATGTCCAATAGGTTCTTCGAAGTGCGCAGCACTCACCTACGGGCACTTCATACCCAGTGATCGAAGTAGGTATCAAATAGGTTCATTAAAGGGCCCCACAGACCAAGTGGCACATAAAGCTTCAAGTCGGCGTCAAAGAGGTTCATTGAAGAGCGGCACATAGGTACGTAGTGCTACCGACACAGTGTCCCAGGTTGGTCCGACGATCGGTTTCGAACCCTGTTTGTTCCCCGATGGCAGCAGCCCGATGCGCTACCCATTCGACCATGGACTACTAAGTCACCCAGACTGGAGGAAAGGAGTTACAGACAAAGATAAACAGATAGATAGATAGATAGATAGATAGATAGATAGATAGATAGATAGATAGATAGGTAGATAGATAGATAGATAGATAGATAGACCGTATGCCCCCGAAAAGAGCGTAAGGTGCCCTAAGAATGCTAATCATATTAAATCTGTAACCATGACTTCGCCAGCTGACGGTTGCAATGAGCATCGGACTGCGATTTAGTATTTGGCTACGCATGATGAGACCGTATTACAACCTGTGTATTTAGTTTGGCAAAAAAAAATTCATGTTTGTTTTCAAGGCAAATACTTGAAATTTCACGACTGCAAGTCACGGACTCCTCTTTGTGAAAAGCAGAAAGCAAGCATAAAACCCCTACACGCTGACACTTTCCACGTATGCAGACTTTCCTGAGGGCACTTTCTATCGACCTGATGGTGACCTTTTGAGCTAGGTTTTCAATCATTCTATGATGATAATTTAACACGGGGGTTTCCAATTATTTAACACTGTCTGCATTGACGGCTGATGGAGGTTGACCAAAAATTGAGGTCATTTTAACCACTTTCCGTAGACATTTGAAGTGTCAGTGCCCTTACGACGTTGTAAGATAGCTCGTCATCACTTCGTGAAAAAAAAAAAGTTGGGTTGCTTTTGAGAAAGAGAATTTTGAAAACAACCTTGTACTCCACTTTCTCCACGCTTCCATAATCATCACTGAATATCTATCATCGTGTAAATTTACATGTACGCCTGGACGAAGTGGCTCATAAAAAAATCTTTATTCGGGGCCTCTTTTAGTGCCAAAAATGTATATTTAGACAAAGCGTGTTCTATTCCGCCTTGCAACAGCTATGCGGGCGCACAGGCGCGGAGTGTAAGCATAGTTGAAAACAGAAAGAACGGCGTTGATGCTTGAGCAGAGCTGCACAATATATAAATAAATAAATAAATAAATACATAAAAAAACTGGATAGCATGGTACTTGCGCATGCAGCAGAAACATTAAATCTCCACTGAAGCAAATGAAAAAACTCTCAACTTCCTTGTTAAGAAGAATGTTGTAGAGTCTTTAGGCTGGTATAAAAGAGGGGAACAACTGTTCTTTCGCGCATTTCTTACCTGAAGTATAATCTGCGCCGACAATCGAAAAATATGTACTTTCGTTTATAGCATAGTCGAACATGTTATCAATTCGGACTTATTCTTGAGAAGGGTGCGTTTGATTAGTTCACAAGCATTATAATAACTTTTTCTAGAAAACAATTTTTTTAGTCATACGCTCAGCAGATGGAAGTGGAATATACAAAGACATGTCCCCTTTAGGGAATCATAGTTATATTTGACGCGCCTCAGAGGGTTTGCGTGATGTAGTGCAAATAACAAATATTAGCCATGAAAACAAATTTAAATAACCTAGACAGGAATTGTGAAACCCCGATCGGCGAAAGCCCGCATTGCGTCGCCGCGAGTAAATAGAGCGTAGCGCATGTTTTCGATCGACTCTCACCGTTTCTATCTCGAGTACCATGCCAAGAAAACTTCTCCAGTTTTCATTAAAGCTTCTATCGAATTTTTTTCCGACAGATTCCTGCAGCAGAGGTGCGTTGGTGTCGTGTATAAAGGACCCTAACGCCATCTCTTAACCGCCTATTTCGCAAATGTTACGTCACACTACCCGGCGACTCTATTCGCCACAATCTCTCGTTTACAGCGGCGTGAAAAAACCATCATGGTATTTTTTCGCTTGCTCGTACCCTAGAACCACGGTTCTCACTCCTTTGTTTGATATGTTCTTCTCTTTTTCACTACAGTCTCGTTAAAGTACTGACGCGTCGTGAGTTTTTACGCAGGGGTGGTATTCTGTAAGAGTACACCTAGTGGACATGTCCATTTCGTCTGCTGTTGAAGTTATGATTGGCTGAGCTGGGGTGCGCTTCAACAGGAGCCAGCCGCCATAGCCAATGAGCACTTCTGCAGCAGACGAAATGGACATGTCCTACGTTGGCTCTTACAGAATACCTCCTCAGGAGTCATAAAGTGTAACCCAAACCGCAGCGATTGACGCTCGGCGCAGTGACGTCCTTATTTCTCCTTTCCTCTCCTTCTTCCCTCTCTGAAACCTTCCAACCCCATTCCACCCTGGTGGGGAAATGGTCTTCCTATCGACAGTTGGCAGTCTTTCTCTATTTCAACTGATTCGTGTGTCTATTATATGTCTTCAAATCAAGTAACTACATTACACTACAATCACAGATGTTCGCGTTTAGAGAATAACTCATCACATGATTGAGAATGAAGCATCCCTTATGGCGTTGCCGGCATGGCGTCATTAACTAACTAACTAACTAACTAACTAACTAACTAACTAACTAACTAACTAACTAACTAACTAACTAACTAACTAACTAACTAACTAACTAACTAACTAACTAACTAACTAACTAAGTAACTAACTAACTAAGTAACTAACTAACTAACTAACTCAATAAATAAATAAATAAATAAATAAATAAATAACACATTTTTCTTAGACAAGAAAAGTAGTGACTTGTAGTACAAATTGCAGTGTCAATTAGGCCAGAAAAAAAAAAGGTTTAGGCGACCTTAATGTTTCCTTTAAGTGTCTTTAATGGCGCTAGCTCCTAGACCGTAGATTAACGCACGTCCTTCTCCTACCACACCCAGAGGAGCAACTGACGACGTGTCCTGCCACACCCAGAGGACACGTTAGGACATGGCGCGTTAAGACACGTCGTCAGTTGCTCCTACTACACCCAGAGGACGCGTGTCCTAACGCGCGATCCGCCGGCGTGTTAGGACACGGAACAATGAAATGGCTCATACCCCCTTAAGCAATGGCCCATACCCCCGTAAACGCGGCCTTCCCATAACCACGACTGAAGAGAGGTGAAATTCTACGCTGGAATGATGAGTGGCAATGGAGCCAGCTGTGGAAGAAGACGACGACGTGGAACGAGCGCGGTTGCGCCGAGGGGCGCCAACAAGCCGGCTGTGGAAGAAGATGACGCTCGAGCCATTGGAGATGATGATTGTTAATCATCATAATGATAAGAAATACCTGACGGTTAATTGGCCCTTTCCTTAACTAAACGTATGCTCCTGTATCATATCTATTCTATACAACTCTTAACTTGATCCATTACCTCCTTTTATAGATGGGTTTTTATTATTCTAACGGTTTCGGAGACACCTTAACTTGAGGTTGCCTGAGGCCGGCTTCCGGTGTGCTCTTTGAAAAAAATGTCACAGTTTCGCCCTAAGGGCGAAGCGATGAATGCGATAGCAACACAGCAATGTCATACGAAGTAAGGTGAGCGGCTTTGGTAGCAATATGAATTGTAGTAAACATGAGCTGATTAAGTAAGCAGGTGTGCTGCGGCGTAAGTAGACCGACATGAAGAGAGACTCGATGACCACGAGAAGGCGCGTGTGAAACGGTGGTGTTGATGAGAAGCGCTTCCCGTGGGCAGCGCGTGCGAAGGGACACACCTGTAGCGCTGCACTGCCGACCCGGGCAGCATTGCATGTGTAGCGTGCGTTGGAAAATGTGGCCCGACTATTACTAACTGATTGAAGAAGCGTGGTGTGAGCGCGCACAAACAAACATGAATAGATCACACTGAATGACTGCAGACAACGACCGTCAAAACGCTGGCAGCGAGCGGATATATACGCCGCAGCAGGGGGCGAAGGTACGCGCGGTCTATCGCTTCAACGGAAACTGAGCGGCGAATGCGCATAAAGGTCAGAGCCGTGTGGAGATAAGAGACGGTGCGGTCGAACGAACGACGAGCGCGGTTGTTGGCAGCGTAGAAGTGCGCCCCCCCCCCCCCCCCCCCCGCTTTTTCCGGCGCTGGCTTCCCGCTTCCTTGCTTGCGCGTGGGAGAGATAAGAGACTGTGCGGACGCGCGACGAGCGCGGTTGTTGGCAGAGAAGTGCCCCCCCCCCCCCCCTGCTTCCTCCGGCGCTGGCTTTCCGCTTTCTTGCTTGCGCGTGGGAGATTGAGTGCGTTCGCTCTCCGTGATAGCGCGCGTCCCCGCACGCTTCCGCTGGGCCATACGGCGCGCGGCGAAGATTTTATCTATACGGAACCTCACGGCGACGCCGACGGCGACGGCGACGGCGACGCCGACGGCAGAAATCCGGTTGAAGTGTCCATATAATTGCTATCGCAATAAAACATAATGTCACTAGGTGCTAGCGCCATAAAAAAATGAAACAAAAAAGAAAAGAACGAAACTGGCGTTTTTTGAGTTCTTCAGAAAGCACTAGCTCAGTCTCACTTGCACGCCAAGTTGCATTATTCAGCCATGAAACCTTCAAGTATTTGAGAAAAAGTTTCTTTCCGCTAACTTCTTTGGAATAATTTGCTGCTCAAACACGGCGTAAAAAACATTTGAGACAAAGCCCATGAGGGACCCCGCGCACCACAGCACATTTGCTTCAGCGCCATTTCTGTGACACAAGATTGAATTTTGCGCCTATATACTCTCCCCCCCCCCCCCCTTTTGTTGCAAATTACGCTAACCCCCCGTCCGACTCCACTCTTTGACCCCCTCCCGTTAAAGGTTTGAAGCATATATATATATATATATATATATATACTTGCAACAACCACATTCACTATGCATATATAACTATTCGCAGAACTTCCGGACAATTCCTTTCCCAATACAATCCGCTTGCAACTGCGCAAGCAATGTTCATGCCATTGTTTTGATTTATTTACATGTGGCAGTTACTATAGTAAAAAGAAAACGAGAAAAAATGTATAACGTCCTGCCAAAATGGCTGCACGCGGAGAGAAACCGCTCGGTGATAAAGATCGCCGTTGTTGGGGCAGAAAAGATTCGTCATGCGACGGGCGACAACGGAAGACGCCTCTATGCGCGAAATAGCTATTTCTAGCCCGGGCCTCCATCTCAATGAATAGCCGGACCTTGCCAAAATGCAGCGGACCGTGTCAATAAGACCGTGTCTTTCGAGTCCTTATACCAAAGGTCGGAAATCTTGGGGGCGCGAGGGCTCGATACGGCTTAAAACATTTCAAACGGCCCTCTGCGCATTATGAAGGTGCCCTCATCAGCGCTCCCAAGACGAAGCCGAATGGGGTGATCTATGGGCCAGGACGTGATCACAGCCTCTGGCTTCTAGTTGCTGCGTGCGGCCTATATGAAATGAAACGGAGCGAGGAAAGCTGACTTTGAAAACTGCACCAAAATATCGAGAAAGTGAGAAAAAGAAAGAAAAAAAAAAACGAGATCACTGCGTACAAGAGAAGAGACAGTGAGGCAACGACTTCAATAGTAGGGACGGCTCTTTCGAAAAGCCGCCCCTTCTTTTTTCGCGTATTACACCCACGGTGCTTCTTCCCCTATGCAACGAGAGGTCTCGACGCAAGCAGGGAGCGTGAGGGGAAACGAATGACAGTCGAGTTTTTTTGGGGGAAACGAAGCGCGGAAAAGGGGGACGAGACCGTTTCGAAATGGTTGCTCATCGTATCCCCATCGAATACGGTTCTCTCGGCAGTATGCACGCGGCAGTATCACACACGCACGCTCGCAATCAATAAGGAGATTGAAAAAGAAAGGCAAGCGAAAGAAAGAGAGATACAAGAAAGAGAAAGAAAGTTTCTGCAGTGAAGAAGGGGACGAAGAGACGGAGCTATGGTGGGCCCTCATTGCACGTTTTGTTGTGCGGGAAGCCTATTGGCAACGTGCAAGTTGCGGGGACAAAAGCGGGCGGTACATCATACGACATCGCGAGCGCTTTACAAGGTCATAAAGGCGTGTAATGTGGGCCTGGCAAGCTACAAACATGTAAGTGAATTCCGCTCCTTAATGTTCCCTTTCTATAGAGGTGCACGTCATCTTCGAAATGCCGCATATGCAAATGTACGTACGTACCACGCGTGATTGTATGTATGTATGTATGTATGTATGTATGTATGTATGTATGTATGTATGTATGTATGTATGTATGTATGTATGTATGTATGTATGTATGTATGTATGTATGTATGTATGTATGTATGTATGTATTCCCTGTTTCTCTTCTTCTTCGTGTTTGAGCCTCGGCCGTGCCGGTGGAATAAACGGGTCTGCCAGTGCTGCCTGTCCTGGTCGTCTTCCGTCTTTCAATGTGGTGGAGGCGCGTCAAGATCCCGACGTCCTCCTGCGTTCCTGCCCTACCTGGAGCTACGTTCCGGTCGCCGCCTGCGCCCGGCCACCCCCACAGCTATGACCACCCCTGCGTCGGCCGCCGGCACTATCGCTACCCCTGACGCTCCTGCTCCTACGACATCGGCTGCACTGACATCGTGCAGCCGATGTATGTATGTATGTATGTATGTATGTATGTATGTATGTATGTATGTATGTATGTATGTATGTATGTATGTATGTATGTATGTATGTATGTATGTATGTATGTATGTATGTATGTATGTATGTATATATGTATGTATGTATGTATGTATGTATGTACGCATGTCTGTATACAGGGTGACCCACCTAAGAAACACATAAAAACACATAAAAGTGTTTTTCCGAGCGTGAAAAAAGCCCGCGAATACACGCAAAGTGCCTCGAGCGGCCAGTCGTGCGGCACTTCTGCGTGTATTCGCAGGCTTCTTTGACGCTCGGAAAAACACATTTATGTAGCACGTATTGAGCAACAGAAAGCTGTATTGGGAGTTTTTCATGTTGCTCGACAATTTTCTCATTGACACTTTGATAATTAGGACAGTACTTCTCGAGTTAGATAATTAATTACAATTACCTAATTAAATCTCAGTAACTAAAAAAATTACTGGCGGCTACTTCACTGCAATGGAAACAATACGCACTAGGTTTGCTTCGCGTAACACCGTTCCTCTTTTTTTAAATCATGCTCCGTGATAGCTGGGGCACCTGTATACACACATGCGTACACATATACATACATACATTCATACATACATACATGCATGTACGTATGTGTATACATACATACATACATACATACATACATACATACATACATACATACATACATACATACATACATACATACATACATACATACATGTAATGCCAACGACGACTTTCTTGTCGACCAGCATCAAACATTTATGAAGGAAAAGAAAAACTTGGAGGACGCTTAAGCTCCGCCTTTAAGAGTGGAGCGCGATAGCATTCAAAGATCCCTGACTGCTTCTCACGCTTCCCGGTAACTGCAGCTTACGTAACCGTAATATTTTCTTGGAAACGCTGGCGGCGAACGCTATATGCACAAAGGTGAGCTTTCTGCTTCTTTTTTTTTTCTTTCTCCTCCATGGCGGGGGCCACGGCTGCCGCGGACGCGCGGAGGCGAGTGCCATCTGGCTGGCGTTGCGAAGAACCGAGCGGGCCCATCGTTCCTAATAAGACTTTCGTTCCTAATAAGAATTGCCGCAAATACCAAAGATTAAACGCTACAGCACTCCTCGCTCTGCAAAGCTTAGATATAGGTAATGTTGAAACAGTCACCCCACAACACGTCTTTGCCAAAGGCCTTGTCATTCGCACACTCGCTCGTAGAATTGCAGCAAAGACTCTAGCTTTGTACATACGGTATATGATATACATATAAGCACATAAACGTCTTTTTTTTAGTGACAGAAGAAAGAAATGTAGAAAAGACGACAGAACGAAAAGATAACGCAGCAGCAGCAGCAGACCTCGCATGCGTACAACTGCACGCCTTGCTTTGTGTGCAAGCTGGGTGCATGCCTATTACGAAATAATTATTTGAATGTCGTCGTCACAAAGCTCGCCTTTCTTCCTCTTGAACCAATAACTACGGAACTCATTTATTTCGCTTACATACGAGTGCAATAAAATAAGTAGAAAAAGAAGGCCTCCCTGATTAAGACGGCCGGCTTGGTGTGCTCAAAGACTTCATTATAATTTGAACGCCGTCGCCCTTATTTGTCTCGTGGGGATACAATGGCACATCGAAGGTTATAATCGAACCCATAAGAGCAAACTTGCGGCTATTTTCTGGGCGCCGACAAAAGATTTTAAGCAGAAAATTATGTTTTTTCTCGGCATCCATTTCTTACTTTCTAGACAAGACGTGTAAAAAAAGAGGGAAAAGAAAAAAGGTGATCTCGAATTTGTGTGAGCCCCTCAATACTTGATGATCCCATTAACACATGGTGATCCGCATCTGGGAATTGTGTAAATTTTGTCCGTCGAAAATTGATGTTCGCGTGCGACCAACAAAGATACTTTAAGGAAAACAATGATTGGATTAGCGAAAAGAATTATTTGTTACCGGTTCCTTCTATAATGTCATATGATCAAGACTGTAACATAAATAAATAAAATAAATAAAATAAATAAAATAAATAAATCAGTATTGACAGTCTTGGTCTTGCAATGAACTATTATTATTTTTTATTCACTTGTACGTAGTGCGAAGTACTAACAGAGGGAAATAATTTGCAACTTGATGCATAAATAATCGAGACAACATTGTTTAGAAATTCGAGATTGTGTTCTATTGTGGACATTGCAGTGCGGTATATCCAAAAGACTGGGCCTTTTGTGAACAGAGACACGATTCTCGAACAGATCAGCTATAACAATGCTTGCACAGCTGCTGCATCATAGAATGTATTTTTCTCACAGATTGTAGATATCGATCTTGGAGATGGACATATGGAAACAAAGAAGATAAATATGCACAAATGTGAGGACGATATATAAAACAGTGCGTGATGGTAGCATAAATACTTTCTTGTTCGTTGCCTTGGCTGTGATAGTAGTTCCACCTCGGTCTGTGTATTTTCTGATCATTGTGTGCGATTTAATTTGCGCTCGTGGCAACAACGTGGTAAATCAGTCTATTCCGGATCAAGTCGCTCAAATAGAACGGCCGAACCAAAGACGTAATACGCAATCGGCACGCTAACTTTTATTATTGCAACCACTTTGTCCTTTTTTTCAATATTGTCTTGCTCATACTTGTTGTTGCTCATTATACAACACCTCCACCTCACGCACTCTCCTTCGTGAGGCCCTGTAACTAACTAACTAACTAACTAACTAACTAACTAACTAACTAACTAACTAACTAACTAACTAACTAACTAACTAACTAAACTAACTAACTAACTAACTAACTAACTAACTAACTAACTAACTAACTAACTAACTAACTAACTAACTAACTAACTAACTAACTAACTACTAACTAACTAACTAACTACTAACTAACTAACTAACTAACTAACTAACTAACTGACTAACTAACTAACTAACTAACTAAATAACTGACTAACTAACTAACTAAGTAACTAACTAACTAACTAACTAACTAAACAAACAAATAAATAAGTAAACGCGGGTACAGACTTTCGTAGCCATTCACAGGTTTAATGGTAATGTACATCGCCCAGACGGAGCACTCTTTTTGTGAAATTCGGTTAAACGGTGCTGCAATAATTGCCATGGTAGTAATAGGATACCGTACGTAGTATAGAATAGCTGTCTGACAGCCGTGTGGGAATACAACACAGAGGGCAACTGTTGACCCTTTTCGTGGAGCAGTTTGTTTTAGAGAAACGAGATGGCGCTTTCGGTGGAGCGCTGTACGTTGCCTCAGCGACCACGCACGAATACGAAACCATTACCGCTTCCACCTTGCTTCCGTCCATGCGATCAGCTGTTGGAAATGCAACTGAGTTTTCGCTAACGCACTGTACTCTAATCATGATGGATTGAATCATGTGGATTGAAGACGTGTGCAGTAGTTCGCTGCAAAAATAGTGACTGACATATTAAGGAATGTAATGAATATGCGTGGCCAAGTTCGCGGTCCATTGCTGCGAATGTCCGTACGTGTTTCCGGCACTTCAATATGTACGGCTTTCCTCGAGGATACAGAAATTTGCTCATCCGCCAGCGTTGTATGGCTAACCTTCGAAGAAAGGGCTTTAGCCTCGGTACGTTGCCAAGAGTGAGTACCGCAGGTTAAACAATGATAAAGGGAACAGCGCTGCTTCTAGCCATAGTAGTTTTTGCGCAGGGTATCTACACACATCTACCCCAACTGGCACTGAAAATTACGCGCACTCTTTCGCTAACGTCTGAAGAATAAGTGAATGGGTGCACACTTGAATATATGTGCACTCTATATGTACAATTAATGACGATACTACACCGATAGCGCACGAATGATCCAAGCTGAATGTTTCGTGACGGTCCACAAGAGTAAGCGAGTTACTAGCGATAATACGTCTTTGGTACAAGGCATTACAGCCGAGAGGGAAAGGGGGACAGTTATCATATTTGCCTATGCCTCCGCCCTGTTGTCAGACTAAACGCCGCTCGCAACAGCCGCGTCACATCAGCCTTTGCGCCGATTCTCACTCTCTTGCATGATTGTGTAATCATGGGAACGACAATTAAAGTTTGGAGTCACATATCTCGGAGCACAGACACGCTAGAAGAATTCTTCCAACTGACACTGTATAGAAACACGACTGCCTCTAACT
This sequence comes from Dermacentor silvarum, assembly GCF_013339745.2. Classification (NCBI taxonomy): domain Eukaryota; kingdom Metazoa; phylum Arthropoda; class Arachnida; order Ixodida; family Ixodidae; genus Dermacentor; species Dermacentor silvarum. The sequence continues at coordinate 112,150,079 of NC_051159.1, read as the reverse complement.
TTTCAATACAAGCATGGCCACTTACTGCAATCAACGAAAAGGTAATTATTCAATTTTAGCTAATTGGGCTGCTGACGGCGACAATGATCTCATTTCGTGCCCCCCTGAACACATAACTTAATTGCAAAGGTGGACTTCGCGTGCCTCCCAGTGCCTAATTTGAAGAAAACCGTAAAGCTTAGTTTTGAACACCCTGTATATTTATCCACGAACATATCCACCGAAACACCGACCGACCGAGCAACAGAAAGCAGACCGCAGCAGTAGTCACGCCACACCCGGGAAGGTGGGCAAAGAAAGGTTCGCCTAAAAGAAAAACCAAGCTTGCGATGTGTCAAACATACTTCTATAACAGCTGTTTGTTTTCTAACACTTCACCCCGCTTCCAGCCTCTTTTGTTGACTACGTACGTGCTAGCAATCTGTCTTCCGAGTGCAAAGCGCACTGGGAGATACTCGCGCCAGGAGCAATCAGACCGCCGCGGCAGATCCCGAAGGATTGCGAAACCTCATCAGTGCCACTTGCAGTGGTAGGCAGGCTGAAAAGTTGCAGAGGAATTATTTTGTCTTCGCAACCCAAGACCAACTGCGTTTCTAGGAATTTTGCAGCTTGTGACTGCGATATACTTACTCTCCTCGAAACTGCGCTTCGTTGTGAGCGATGCTGTTGGGAATGGAAACGAGGAAATAAACGGCTGGGAGGGTACACAGTTACGCGACAGTTACCCACAAGTGCTGATTCGGCCTACGCACGTACGCATAGGGCTGTTGATTTTCTCGAAGTTCTATGGACTAAGAACAGGCTTCACAAAAAAAAGTAGCGTAAGTAAAAGGCCACTCACAACCCACAGGTGCATTTTCTAGGAAGCACACAAGCACGAAATTGCTTAAGGTCGGAGTTTTGTGTCTGTTCAATGCATAACCTGAACGCGTACGCACCTAAATCGGGTCGAAATGCTCATTACGACGCGCCTTAGTCGGCACGCCGAAAGCAGAGGTAAGAATATCATGAGTTACGAGCGATGATTTCCTGGTACAAAGGGGCAGTAACACAGCAGAACATAGAGGAGGAGCTCCAGGAAAAGTGATTGAAAAAGCACTCGCGCCGTCCTTAAATGTCCGGAGAAAAATAAATCTCAGCGTTAACGAAGTCCTGATACTGCTGTTTTTGCACTTTCAAGAATTTCGAAACTTCCCAGCACACGTGCTTATGTATACACAATAGAGAGCTTTTCTTTATTACATTAAAATAAAAATAAAAGAAAGACGCAGTTACACTGTAATGGTGATGTTTAGTTCTTTTAAGTAACGTTAAGAATAATAAAAACAAATATTGTAAGACAAGGAAAAACAACGTCATAGATTCCAGCAATCTAAAACAAAGTTTGTTAAGTTTGTTCGAACGTACACAGATAAAAAACGAAGACAATTTTCATAAACACTCCGCTGAGTCTAGACATCTACGCGTATACTGTACGTATACTAGACGCGTATACTACGCGTCTAGACATCTACACATGCACGAGGCCGCAATGCAGGGCTAGTGCACGTTAAAAAGTTTTGATCCTTTTAAACTCGCCACGTGTGCAGCACTGTCTTCAATAGAGGAATAACTGTGACCAAGAGACTGCAATGATATTATTTGAAGGAAGTGACGGAACGATCAAGTCGCACTCTCACATGACCTTGCCAAAGATTGTGAGGTTAGAGGTTAACTTGAGGGAGCTGGCGCGTCTGTCCTTTCTTTACGCTCATGCGATACGAGACTTTCTGCCGTAGTTTCTGCCAAAGTACAGACTTGGGCTTGCATTCTTTGACATTTAATGGAGTGTTAACAGAAAAGCGTTTCACGCTCCCTGTTGCTGCTTTAGTTCGTTCAATATTGGAGTATGCTTCAGCCATTTGGGATCCAGCTCAGTCTTCCCTAGTTCCCTAGGCTCAGTCTTCCCCAGTCTTCCTAAGTATTCAAAACGGTGGCGCACGTTTCATTTTTGTCTAAGTATTCTCGCTATGCAAGTATCTCACCAATGAAACGAACTCTTAACTTAGATGATCTTTCGTCACGTCGCAAATGTTGCCGTATCTGATCTTTTCACAATTTTTTTTTTAATTTCAACCCGCTTTTAAAAGAATCCCTTCTTGCCCCTCCGTCTTATATTTTGTCCCGCAGTGAACACAACCCTTAAAGTTGGGGCGCCATTGTGCCGCACAAACCATTACAGTGACTCACTCATCCCTATGACAAGCATGAACTGGAATCGCCTTTCCGCATCAGTCGCACTCATCAACGACTCTAACTTCAAGACCGCTGTACAGAATGCGTTTTGTTAATCTTTTTGTTTGTATTCTTAGGGCGCTTTTTTTTTGTTATTTGACTCCACTGTTTTCTTATATGTAACGTCTTCGGGCCTTGAAAGTATGTAATAAATAAATAAATAAATAAATAAATAAATAAATAAATAAATAAATAAATAAATAAATAAATAAATAAATAAATAAATAAATAAATAAATAAATAAATAAATAAATAAATATCTTGCTTCATAAAAATGTGGCCGCGGTCGCAAAGAATCCAACCCACAACGTTTTCCTCAGCAGGAGAATGTCACAGCCGCTACGCCGCCATAAAACGTGCTGCAGTGTCTGGTTGAAGTTATCTAACCATTGCTATATGAGCAGGAAAACGGCGGCAATGACACATTTAAACAGAGAAAAGCTATATGTTCTTTTAAAACAAGTTCGTAAAGGATTTAGCGCCAATAAGATCACAGTGCGACGTTGACAACAACCAGCGGAAACAATGTTGCTGCCATGGTCTGCTTATTGCACGACGCAGTGGAATGAGCGTCATAATCCATTGAATAAAAAAAAAATCTATTCCTCTCACTATCGCATCCCTTTACCGCCCCCCCCCCTCGCTACAGGGTAGCCAACAGGAGATGATCTCTGGTTAACCTCCCTGTCTTGCCTTTGCCTTTCTCGGTATAGAAAGGTGCCCGGAGAAAGCACGGATCACCATTCTTACCAAGTTAAATATTTGAGATGAATGCACTATTCCTCTTTTATTGAGATAGCAATTATATGGACACTCCAGGCGCATTTTTGCTGTCGCCGTCGCCGTGATGTTCCTTATAAAGTCCACGGGCGATAACAATGTCGCCGCGCGCCGTATGCTGTAAGTTCGAGTGAAAGCGTGCGAGGGGAGCCGACGATTGCGGCTCAATCCCGCGCGCGTAAGGGAGAAAATCGGTAAGGAAGCGCCCCGTCCTCTGTCGGTTCCGGGGGAGGGGAGGGAGGGGGGTCGCTTTGTACTCCCGCATCAACTGCGAATTCCGAGGCCGCGCGCGCCATATCTTGATGATGTTGATGTCTAGCGTTTATTGGCGCAAGGGTGCGCCCTATCTTGAAAGCGATCTGCGTTGAGGGCAGAGTCTAGGTGCTTTGACGGCTCATACCTTTGTGCGTGCTGCGTTCCCGCCGCTCAGTTTGCGTTAAAGCGATATAGAGCACGAAGGCCACTTGACTCGCTGCTGCTACCGGGCTTCCTCACGCCAACGTTTTGCCAGCGAGTGTCCGCGCTGATCGAATGTGATGTGTCCGCGTTTGCCTGTGCGCCCTGACACTATGCTTGTTAAGTCAGTTAGTAAGCGAATGTTTGCAAGCTTATGCGGCCAATAAAACTATTCTTACATTGTATAGCTGTCTGTTAATTTTCTATCGCAAACGATGCTTCGCCTTTCCTGCGAAACTGCGACTTTTTCTGCTCAATAAATTTGCAAGTTCACTATAGACCAATAAAAAAAACTTCTTATTTCGATCGAAATATCATGTTTTATCACGTTCTAAACCTCACTGACGATATTACTACTCGCAGCCAACCTTGCGGAAGACGCCTGCGATTCTGTGTACGGTTCCGTAGTTGTCCGCAGCAGTACAATAATGACTTGAAGTTGCTGGTGGATCGAAAACGGGCACACAGCCAGGGATGATAGTGATCTTATTCTGCCTCGGTTTCCTTTTTCTTGTGTGCGCTGTTTTTCGTTCGTCATGTGAAACAAGAATGACGGCGGCATGACGAGAGGAATTCATTGAGCGGTATGTAAGACACCGAATGGTAGTAATGACTGTTGCCTTCAAAGATATGCTGCGAATCACAAGTGTATCGCACACTATGCTGCATGAGCGTATTGTAACGGGTCCGCATCGAATCCATCATCATAGTTCAATGCAGAAGGCCTGTTTCTATCATGAGCACTGCTGTCTTTCAAAGAAAAAGTGATCTATGCGCACAATTCCTCTTTATTCGCTACAGTATTTCTGGCTCTTTCCTCCGCGATACAAGGATATACCCCAGCACTCTCAGAATATATCACGCGGAAAAAACCCCGCAAACACTTACAAGGGCGAGATATGCGCGATAGTTCAGTGGCTGTTGGTATGCTTGCTTCCTTGCTAAGTGCTTTTCTTACTTTTGATGTTGCTTTTCATGGATTAAGGAAACAGATCGCGCGATGTCTCAGTTAGCGAGTTAGGCTCACTACGAAACATAGATTATGTCCAGAATATGGTGGCTATGACATGTTTCTGGCTCTGCAATTGCTTCCGCCACATCCGCTCCATAACAGCATCGCCTTCGAGATCTGTATCTGTTACTTCAAGGACGCGGTCGCTGGGCGCTGGATTTGTGCTCCACCTATTGCTGCAGGGGCGTAAGTGCAATCCCCAGTGACAGTTACGCTCGTAGTTTTGGTTCTGTTTGCCCTACCTTAGGGTGATAACGATTAGGAGGTGGCCAGACAACGACGGCGTGACAACGATGACTCGACGGTGACTGCGCCGTGATGACGACGGCTTAACAAAACGAATCAAGGGCAGACAGAGCAAAATACGTTTCAGTTCTAAGATGCTATTGAAGTAATAATGTTTAGTGCCAGCACGGGTTCCTACTTTGGTTGCAAGAATTTGTGTTGCCGGTGACGTTCGATCTAGGATTCGTCCTGAAGGTGGCGCTGTACGTAGGCAACGTACAGCGCCACCTTTAGTGAAGCAATATAAGTACCTCGGCGTACACATAAACGAAGGAAAGAATTACTCAAGCAACCACCAAGATAATCTGAAAATAAAGGGGAAGCGGAATGCAGCATTAATGAAACACAGAGCACTGTGGGGCCACAATAAGTATGAGGTGGTGCGTGGAATCTGGAAAGGAGTAATGGTGCCAGCGCTAACATTCGCAAATGCCATTATATGCTTAAAATCGATATATTGGCGGGTTTGGAAGTTAACCAAAGATCAGTAGGCCGGTTGGCTTTGGGAGCACACGGTAATACGACAAATGAGGCAGTGCATGGAGACATGGGTTGGGCCTCTTTTGAAGTCAGAGAAGCACAAAGCAAAATTAGTTTTGAAGAAAGGCTCAGGAACATGGATGAAAATAAATGGGCGGCTAAAGTGCACAAGTATCTCTACATGAAAAGCGTGGACACAGAATGGAGGAAGAGGTCAAGGAAGTTGGCAACCAAGTACAGGATAATCGAAACTGTAAATAGACAACCAGAGGTCATCAGAAAGAAAGTGAAAGAAATAGAGACCGTGAATTGGATGCAAAGAATGGAAACGAAAAGGACAATGGAGATTTACAAGAATGAGAAGAAAGAAATTAGAAGGGAAAATGTACGATAACACAAAGGGCAGTGCCTTGCTATTTGAGGCTCGAGCCGGTTGCCTAAGGACGAAAACATATCGGAACAAATATTCGGAACTAGATGAGACATGTGTATGCTGCAGTAAAGATCCAGAGACCACTCAGCACATCCTAATGGAATGCGACGGGATCCACCCAGCGAGAACCGTAGGTAACGTGCAACTCCCAGAAGCGCTTGGGTTTAAAGTGGAAGGAAACATAAACAGATCAGCCGTAGAGATCAGCAAGAGACGATTAGAGTACTGGTGGAAAAAAAAAGCAGGGAAAAGATGGATACGACATGATCTCTTAAAATCATAGGCAGCGGTACAAGCTAAATTTTTGAAAAAGAAAGATAATGAGAGGTATACAAAAATGCTAGATAAAGAACATGTGTAGTATACCTGATTAAATCAAGCAGGCTAGGTGACTATTTGTCGCCACCCCGTTTCAAAGGGGATGCCAATAAATCATCATCATCATCAAGTGGCTAAAGTTGAGGATTGCCCGCCAGTATACAAAGTCAACTAAGAATGCAGATGTTTTCACAGCAAACAGATGAATACGGTAAGCGTCGCAGGTATCTCGCCTCGAGTGTACCGGCTTTCGCAATTTCGAGATGACGTGATGTAGCATGACGCGAGGACCTGGACGTTCCCTATCAACTCCTGGCTGGATGCTGCATACTGCCTTCCGTTATTTACCCATTTGCAGGCCTTCTAGTGTATTCATACGCCTTCGGCTGACGTAAGCCGATCAATGGATGGGCAAAAGCGTGGCTGCTCCATTCGTTACTAGTTGTAACCTCGATAGCTGTAAGAAATTCTTACAATGCCTCTTTGCATCAAACTGCAACAGCAGCTAACGTATTCAAAACGGAAGATAATCGGGAGGAATGAAAGCGGAATAACCGTCGGTAATTTCGGACCACAATTGTCAAGATGAGCCTGCCTGTAGCTACATTTCACCACCACTACACGTATATTTGGGTTAAATAATGATACATACTGAAATAAATGTAACCAAAGGTTAACAACAAATAATACTGTCAGCCCTCTGCAAAAGGCGCCTCGTTTTACGCAAGGTTCACCCGAGAGGGTTTTACCACTTCGAGTAGCTCGTGTTAAGTGTGGTGAAATATTCTAACGTCAAGAAATGGCGCTACGTAACCACGGCGCCGGAAAACACCCCCTAACAATGTAGCGATATGAAGCTCCGGCGAAGCTCGCGCCTGAGCAGGCTTTTCTTCTGACAAGTCCCCTTCACCGTTCTAGTAGCTAGCTTGAACCACTAAAGAACTTGAGAAAACTAGAAAAAAAAAAAAAGACGAGTGCAGTAGAGGGGTTGGATGATATGGAAGGAAAGGACAAGTGTTAAGGGAAGAGAGGGTCGCGTTTTCTCCGTATTTGTCGGTGCCTAGGAGAGGAAGCCTTTTCAATCTAGTAGCGCTTATCACCGGGCCGCCTCCTTGTTTGCGCGACGCAGAGTGGCGAAAAAGTCTCCAACTTTCTGCGCAAGAAAGAAACGAGTGGGTGCTCGGTCAGTCTGCATAATGTGAGGCACTCCGTTTTCATCTCGCGCAAGTTGACAGGAAAGATAGCAGTGCTTGGAGAATCTGGCTTCCTGAGAGACCGACAGGCTGCGCTTCCACGAATCCTCTGTCACTTCGTGCAATCCTGTTGGGCACACGAAAGTGCGCCTGCTGCCCGCAAAGCCCCGCCTCGGGTGCAGCCCGACAGCTGGAACTTTTCCAGTGCTTTTCCACGAGGGAGAAGCTCGGCCATATTTGTTCGCGTTAAACGAAAAAAAAAAAAAAAAGCAGACGTGACACTTCTTTTGTTTATCTCACACGCCTTGGTTTTAGTTAACACGAAAGCAAAGATATACAGTGCGGAAGTAATGGTAGTGAGAATCACTATTACAAGTTAAAGAGAGCGCTTGGGAGTAGCCAGAGGCTCTTTTCTCGAGATTTGCTTCCACACGATGAAGGAAGGTGTTGTTTCATTCTCCGAGGGTACAGTTCGCGCGAACACTCACTAAGCCGTCTGAACGTATAGTTACGAAGTCCGTTATGAAAAATCTTTTTCATTACAGAGCGTGCATATGAAAGCCCGCTACTGCGCATATAGGTGGGGACATGCGGAAAATATTTGCGAGGCCCTATATGCGCGCCGCCCCCTCATTTCTAGTGACGCAGCTGGCGCCTCAGTTTTACTCTCGCAGTAGTTTTATAATGTAATGTCACGTGATTGGCATTTTTCAAAACGGTCATTCCAGAGTTGTTTTTACGACAACTGCACCTATATTATAGCTCAACTATGTGTGAGTATAATTACTAGACTACCTGCTTGTCCCGCTACGTCTAATTTGTGGTTCAAGATTCATGCACGAAACTTGGATAAAAGATGCATGATGATGAACCTTCTTCTGCCAGCCACAGGTCTGCAAAAAACGTGAAGTAGGTGCTTACCACATTTAGTGAGAAATGCCATGTTTTTATCAACCGTAAAAAAAGAGCGATATAGACAGTCGAGCCTCTGCTTCGGCAGTGGTTATATTGACGGAAAGACGTGCTAGGTGCTAAGCGTTGATTCTCTGCGTTCTAGAACAAATGAGCGTCCGCCAGTGCCATCTGCCGTCCCATAGAGAGAGAAAGAAAAATAAAAGCCGAGGAAATAGAGGAAGGTTAACCAGACGAATCTCCGGTTGGCTACCCAGTACCGGGGAAGAGGGAAAAGTGTATGAGCCGCAAGATATCAGGTAAATAGTTTGGAATTTGATGTGCCATCAAATTCTCAAAAGATCTCGCCTCACACTAGGAGTAATTTAGGGTGACAGTTTGTACTGGCGGCACATACTGAGGGCAGGTATTTAGCAAATGTGTGCGGACTGTGTGTTTGCGTTGAGTGATTATGCCTTTGCCAGTAATTAGCTTCATTTGTTCGGAAGCAACGAACGCACGTGCTGAAGCTGCAAAGTGACGTATGAATTAGTGCGTGCTAGCTTATCAGGATCCCTACATAACGCGTGTAACGCACTTCCTGACAACAGCCGTCGTCAATATAATGCCCTGCGATAAGGATTCCTTCGTGTGAAATTATGAATAAATTTAAAATTATCAGCTCGAGCAGACCAGGAATATGAATTAGAATGTGACTTGAACACTGCCATTGTTTATTTATGTACTTTAAGTAAAAAACGTCCATGGGCGCTATCAGCTCAAACAACTATTAGTGCATGCCATTTAATCAGGCTGCTATATTTAGCTGATACCACACTTATGGCATATTTGCCTTTCTTTGCTACCAACAATGTTTCTGATAAATATTACTCCGGACAATAATGCACGCGGCTTCCTTTAGAAGTTTAAGTTGCGTTTAAGGTGGTAACCACAACCCCGGCTCTATCCCGTTGTTCTGTTTGCGCACGTTAACCAGGCATAGTTCGTGCTGCCGAGACGAAGACACAAATGAACTCGGATATATACATGTACAACGTATGCTTTTAGTTCAAACAAGTGGGCTTTTGAAGGATATATTTGCATCAAATACTTCGCTTGTCTCACGAGGAGGAGGAGGAATAAACTTTATTTTTGTACAGCAGATTTGTGAGGCCTAGGCCTCTCTACCTAGATGACGGCCTCGAGCCCTTGGCCTCTGGCGGCATCTTCGGCCTGCTGGATTGCCTTAAGTTGGTCTTCCGGTGCAGAGCTGAGCAGCGCGGTCTCCCACTGCTCTCTGGTCTTGTGCGTTTTATTCTGTGTGGGTGTCCCAGGACAAGCCCAAACCATATGTTGTAAGTCCGCCCTTTCTTGACAGAATCTGCATCTATCGGTGTAAAGTTCTGAACAGTGTTGCCAGGTCCGACGAGGTGGCGTAGCCAAAAGCTAGAGGAGTTGTAGCCCAAATGTAGCCAAACATAAAAAAAGTGCTAAATATTTCTTAGCCAAATATAGCCATTTTTATTTGCAATTTTATTTGTGTATATATTTTCACACTCGACTACGGCAGTCCTTTTTTCCACAACCCGTCTTAACAAAATGTCCATGCCACCGTGACGATCGGCGCTTTACATCAACAACAGCGACATCACGCTTGCACAGAACACTTTTTGGTTGGCCCCAGAAGCTCTCAAGTTCCAGCGAATCGCTGCAGAGGGCGAATCAGTGCTTTTATTTTATGACAGATAGTGCTAAGCTATTAATTTTAGTTATTTACAGTAATATTAACTATAAGAACTGTGCTTTTTAGCTGTCGTGAACCCAAAATAATGTTTAGCGTCATCGATCTCTCACGTTATCTCTGCCTATGGCGTAGAAGTTCAGCTGTCCAGCGATTTGCACCGGCGACGTGCTCACGGCTTCTTTTTTGATGAGCTAAAACAAGTCTTTCGCGCTATGATATCTCGCGTTATTTGTCTCATCGTCCAATCTTGTTTTCTAGTTTTTTTTAATTATCTTGGCCCGGATTATCTGGGACACACACTACCTATATAGTGTCAATTAACATCAACCTGGCCGCCATCTTAGGTATCTAGCACGCCAAGAACATGCGTTAAGAAAAGGGACAGGCAACAGATGCCACTCACTGTCTGAATCGGTGTAAGCAGAGCTTTAAAAAATTATTACATAAAGAGGCACACTATGTAAGAAGCGCGCAGTCATTCTCGGCGTCGAGCACGTCCCGAACATGCTCGAAATGGTAAAAGCCGCGACGGCGCACAAAGAGCAATGTAAACAACAAATTGATAACAGTGGTAATGCTGTGAAAACCGGTTACTGTAAAAAAAATCATGTTGATGGTTAATAAAGTTTTAAAATAGGGGCCCCTAAAATTTGGGGCCCCACAGAGCTTTGCGAGTATTAGTGTTGGGGCACGCAGGAATGAAGAGTTTTGGAATAGACGTTTTGCGTTTGCGGATAGCGTGTTGCGTTTGAAGTGTCACTACGGCGTCAAAGAAAAGCTGTTATAAATATTAAAATAAAATATACTATTTTATGATAAGAAAAGTAATTTAGACTTTCGTGTTCTCGCCTTTAATTACAATTTAGAACTTTTTCTATTAGCAGCATGCAACTTGTAGCGCTTAGTTTTGAGTTACCAACTTTACGCACCTTCACCCAGCCAAGTCAATCCGTCATAGGCCTACGAGCCATAATATCGACAATTTAATTCGGAATCAGCGGCGTATAATGACTCAATCTTCATTACACATGTTAGTTGAGATAAAGCGATAACCACACTCACTTCTTCTAGCTTACAAACTTTACGCGTTACCACGAATCGAGCCCAGTTTTGTGCTAGGTTAGAGCCGTCGCTTCGATGGGCGCCGCCATGTTTGTTGACGAAAGCTTCTGGGGCTCCCGCTAAATCGATGAAGTAGCGTACCCGACGCAAAACCCAAACACAGTTTCCGTCTTGCGCATTCGCAGTGGCTTCGACGCTATTTCTTTGGGGCCCCAATACGTTTGAGGCCCCTATTCCAAATCTCTAATAATTGCTGGGGTTTTACGTGCCAAAACCATGATACGATTGGGAGGCACGACGCAGTGGGGGACTCCGGATTAATTTTGGCCACCTCGGTTCTTTAACGTACACCTTAGTACACGGGTGTTCCTGCATTTTGCCTTGATCGAAATGCAGCCGCCGTGGCCGGGAATCAAACCCGCGTCATCGAGCCAGCAGCACGACACCTCACAAGCTAAGCTAACACGGTGGGTGAAGTTTATGTGACGTGGTGCACTGATGTCATCGTGGCAAACATGTTTTGATATTTGCAGAATGAGCATCTACATCCACGACGTTACGGATAAACCATCTAGAAGTAAAAGCACCAGAACCCACCTTTGGCTCGGGGTCTTGCTCCCATTCTTTTTTATACGTTCTCGCATACTTGGCCTACTTCCCCATGTTTGGATTCTGCTCATTGAGGAGGATCCGATCTAACGTCCAAACTATCGAAATTAATCTCGAATCTAAGCACGAAGAAAAATTCATCTAGCTGGAAAAGGAAAATGTCAGTAAACCTTCGCGCCAGAAACGTGGAATGGGTTGAAAGCTGTGCCCGGCGCGATACTTCATCCAGAATTAAGACATGGCCATGAACCCACAGGAGCGTGTCATCCACCCCTGCTTCCCTTCTTTCATGTCGGCGCCACAATCGCCCGACCCTATGTTATGGCTCTCCCTTCCTGAGCATAGCCGTGTTAGTACAGTGTACTGTGAAAAACCGACTACTCCCAGGTTCATCCCGATGCCCGGGGATCGGGTGCCTATAACGGTCAAGCAGGGTGTAAGTTTAAGTGCATCAAAGATTAAAGCCACCGGCTCAGACAACAGCGCAGAGAGGGAAGGAAAGGCGGAGGAGGGGTCATTTCGCGCACGCACAAACGCACAGACACGTGGCCGGCTCAGTCAGCTAAAACACAGCCTTCGAGATTTGCTTCTACCCGATCAGAACCAACTCTGGATCGTGGATTAGGGCGCAACTTATAGCCCAAACAAAGCGAAGTCGCAGATTTTCCGTAGCCCAAATATAGCCACATAGCCAACTCGTCCAAGTCGACGCCAAAAAAATTTTCCCGCAGCCCAATTTGGCTATATATAGCCAAACCTGGCAACACTGGTTCTGAATAGTAACGGTGGTAGGCCACCGGGTTCGGATATGTTTCTGTTTGCAACAAGCGCCATGCTGTCGCTTGCCGTCTACTTAGCGAGGAGTGTACCGGGGGGAAATGGGCCCTGCCCAATTTACAGTGCTTGGTTATTTCGGTAAAGCTGGTCATCCAGTCTTTCTCCGTTCCCAGCATTCGCCTGTCACCTGCTCGGTCCGTCAGTCCTCGAGCCAGGTTGTGCGCTATTTCGTTCCCGGGAAGGGCGCTTGTCCCTTGCCTTTTTTTTTTTTTTTTTTGACACGAAACGCGGTTCAGTTAGGTTTGCTTTCGGAGTGCTGTATACAGGGTGTTTCAGCGAACACTTTCAAGAATGCTTAAAGGTTGCCTGTGGCAAATATCACAATTCTAGTTCAGAAGCTCCTCTACTCGAAGAGGTGAACATTACATGCACAATCAATTGAACTGCATAATCAAAATTTTCTCAAAAATTTACTAATTAAGTTTTTAACTAAATACCTGATGGCCCATATTGCAATTTAGAAATTGTAGCCGTGGAGTTCGCAAGGCGGATCCACTTGGAAGGAATTCTCGGGAGGAGACCAGTTTCGAGATATTAATTCCCGAAGTTTGCAGAGAAATCCATTGGCGTTGCAGTTAGTTTCTTAACAAAACGTCGCTTTATGCATTGATGCACAAGATTAACTGGAACGCCAATGCATTTCTCCGCAAATTTCGGGAATTAATATATCAAAACTGGTGTCATCCTGAGAATTAGTTCCAAATAGATCCGCCTTGTGAACTCCAAGGCTGCAATTTTTCTATCGCAATATTGGCCATCAGGTAATTAGTTAATTTAGTTAGTGAATTTTTGGTAATTAATTGATTGTGCGTTTAAATTTTTTGTGCAAGTAATGTACGCCTCTTCCAGTAGACTAGCTCATTAACTAGAATCGGGCTATCTGCCATAGGCAACCTTTAATAAATTTTGAAAGTGTTCGCTAAAGCACCCTGTATACAGGGTGTCCCAGCTATCATGCAGCACGATTAAAAAAAATAGGAATGGGTTACGCGAAGCAAACCTAGTGCGCATTTTTTCAAGTACAGTGTAGTAGCCGCCAGTAATTTTTTCATTACTAATATTTAATTAGGTAATTGTAATTAATCATCTAACTTTAAGTACTGTCCTAATTATCAAAGTGTCAATGAGAAAGCTGTAGAGCAACATGAAAAACTCCCGATACAGGTTTTTGTTGCTCAATACGTGCTACATAAAAGTGTTTTTCCGAGCGTGAAAGAAGCCCGCGAATACACACCGAATCGCCGCGCGACTGGCCGCTCGAGGCCGCTCGAGGCACTAGGCGGGCTAAATGCGCCATCGTAAGAAGGTAGGGAGTATATAAACAGGGTCCGACCGTAGAGCCTGAAATCCGTATGGCTCCAGCTACGCTATTTCACTTATCTTTCCGACGACGTTCTCGTGTACAAACATATTTTGCTTGTACACTCCCGTACACCTTTAAGACACCACAAACCACCGGGAAACCCTTTAAGTAGCTTACTTAGGGAGCTTAAAACGGGGGTTTGGGTAAGATTACTAGGACTTACTGAACGGGTGGTTTGGTTCAGCGGCTGAGAAAGCGGGTTGCTGTCGCCGCCTCGTTGGTGCCTGTGATCTACCTGTGACGTCAGAAAACGCTGTAGGCATGTTCGAATATTCGAAAATTTCGAATAAAAAGACCAGGAGTGTGCGAATATGCTAAACTTTCGACTAACGAATCGAATAGTGTCCTATTCGATTCGCCCTTCAAATCGAATAGCCACTATTTGTAAACGCGTAAATTTTTCGAATACTTCTCGAATATTTCAAAACGTCAACTGCGCCCAAATAAACATTCTATTGGAGCAAAAGTGCGGTAAGTTTTCACCGTCGCGGGTATAGCATAGACATAAGAACATGAGAACTTGCGTAGTGGAGCAGGCTACGTCGCTTAGGTAGCCATACTTTACAGGCTGTACAGCGATCATTCGCGTTCTCTGAAGAGCCCTGTGCGTACGAAGAATCTACTTGTTTGCTTCTAATGCGCCATTTGTGCTGGTGATAAACAACGCTTCATAACCTACTATGTAATGACAGAAACTTGCTAACTTGAAGAATACTGTGATGTGAACATCGTTTGATATGAATTGTGATAACGGCTAATAATTATTTGAAAACTATTCGCACATTTCAAAAAAGACGTATATTGACCAATTCGATTTGAGGGCCGAATCGAATGGTCGCTATTCGCAAATTCGAGCATCCTTTTCTTTTGTCATTTTATGAATACTTCACATCGTCGACTGTGCACAATCAAGCATAAAACTAGGGCAGAAATCTGACAAATTTCGTTTTGCCAAAAAAAATAAATAAAGCCCGATGCGTCAGTTAATACAGCACCCTGCGTCACTGAGGCTGCCAGAATTTGGCTGCTAAACCACGATCCTTCGAACTTTGATATCACTGAGATATAGCATTCGGCAGTGCATGCTGAACTTCTGTGTTCCATTTGAATTAATCTGAATACGCTTAATTCAAACATTATTTAATATACTTGTGGCACTATCTTTGAACCTGTTTTTAATGCGATTAGCACTCTTTAGATACTTGGCACACTTTTCGCTCTGCCCGGTCTAATCTCTTTCACGACGCTCACTGATAGACGGCGCGACTTTGCACGGTGAAAGTGATAAAAGTGAGAACATGTGCTGTTCTAAAAAACACTTCTATTACGCCTGAGGTAAACTTCTATGTAACCGCGCCGTGGGTTACTCGAAGTCAGATATACTGAACCCCGAAAATACAGTGCTAGCGGCACAAAACTGGCTATGGTTGGAAGGCCGTAGTAGCGAAGGTTTCTTTGTGCAATCCGAAGGTGAAACCATTGTGACGTGTGGGTGTATCGATGCGATTAGCAATAACACCCGCCGGACTTGTATCCCTCCTTAATATTTGAATTCTAATCATAATGTGCCCAGTTGATGGTATGTGATTTTCTCGCTGGTATTTATATGTTTTTTCGTGCTTCAAACCAAGTTGACACGTATTTTTGTGATTCCGTTTGTTGAATAAACTTCTCTTTAACAGCATTCTCAGCCTACTTACCCCACTACAGATTGTAAATAAAGGTGTCTTCAGTTATACAGTCTGTCCCTACATTGCTTTAGTGCTAATCGCATTATTGACGACAGTTATCTTGAGATGGATTCTGCAGTAATATTGGTTTAGCTTAGCCGTCAACGGCGAGGCGAATTGCCGATTTAGTCTCGATAATACAAACAGACGCTATAGGTTGAGGTCAGGAATGTCTTATTAAACTTCCTTGTGGGAATTCATGACCACATACGGTAAGAAGAGTTCCCACTATGACAACAACCCCCCTTTTTTTACCAATGCTCCTTTCGTGCTATATTTAAGACGGGCTTCGAAATGTGCGGTGTCTTGACAGAAACACATGAACTAGGTAATGTTGAGATTACTATAGACGTAAACACTGCTTTATATCAATGGCAAGAAAACCTGCGCACTACTCAACAAGTATTTGATATTCGATTAGATTCGATTCGGTTCTGACGCTATTGGTTTCTTATTCATAGCGGTTTCAACAATTACTTGTCGCGCACCGCTAGTAAAACTCACGATTTCTTTGACAGAAACGGTTCTTCCAGGGGAGAAAATGAGATTCAAAAGTAGCGCAGTCGGAATTGTCAAATATTAAATTACTCGGCATGTGACGACCACTAACGCAGTCAGCAAAGTGATGCGCCCTGTTTGAGATATGTTTCAAATTCAAAAATTAGGGATAAGCGCGCCCCCAAGTTTGAAGGACCCTGTTTGCTCACGATTTCTTTGACAGAAACGGTTCTTCCAGGGGAGAAAATGAGATTCAAAAGTAGCGCAGTCGGAATTGTCAAATATTAAATTACTCGGCATGTGACGACCACTAACGCAGTCAGCAAAGTGATGCGCCCTGTTTGAGATATGTTTCAAATTCAAAAATTAGGGATAAGCGCGCCCCCAAGTTTGAAGGACCCTGTTTGTACACTTCCAGTGCTAATGCAAATGTGGTAAACAACATAACTGCGCTTATGCCGTACGTCGTTAGGATTTAAATACACTCACTGTACTTTGGATACCGAAAAAATAACTTTCCCTTCATAATACAGTATATGTGTGGTCGCGCTGCGTTGTTATTAGATTAAAATGGATGTATATATAACTCAGCGCTCGTCCTGTCTTCTTCCTTCTAATCCGTGTCTTTAGCGCTGTGTCCTACCATGGATGCATACCAACGAGCTCGCCTTCAAACCCGCATATCTCACATATACATAAAACTTAGAACATCCAATTTAAAGAAAGAAACACTGAACTCTAACCATTTAGGCGTAACAATAACCAGTAACATATCTTGAAGCACGCATATAAGCAATAAAACATAAACGTCAACATAAAAGTCACAGCTTACGGAAAGTGGAAGAGGTAAGCGTAAAATAATTGTAACGTTGACAATGCAACAAATTATTGTGTAGACGCGACTTTTAATAAATAATAAATTCAACACTGAAACAGATTCTCTTCAGATTTTTCCACAAACCTTGTGGAAAAACGAGCCAACGCCCTTTCACGCCACAGCTAGCACGGTACTGCCTCCAGGTTCCACGGTGCCTGCGTTGTTTCCCCTGCTTATAGGCGGCAATTACGGTGGCAATCAATGCTCTATTCACGCAAGCACTACTACTGATGCAGGCACCTCAATGTCAAGCTGGATACATTGAATAGAATCTCTGCTGGGAAAGCAACGGAAACCTATGGCAAGCGAAAAACTGCTACGTAGACTTCTGAACAGAACTGTGCGCCGGCATCGCACCACGAATAGGCAGGCAAAACTCAGTAAACAAAAAAAAAATTAATCAGTAGCCATCTCACGATGACTGTCAACAGTAATGCGATTACCATTCAAGCAATGTTGCTACGCCCTGCAATGGACATAAAATATAGGATGATGATCAGTGTTGCTACACGCCGTATCGCTGAGGACACCTTTATTTAGAATCTGTAGTGACAGCGTGTTGACGACCCCATGAGGGCAATGGGATGACGACGACTGTATTGACGACGATGGCGTTATGACGACGGCGTGACAAGAATCGAATGACGAAGCTAAAATGACGAGGATGAAACGACCATGACGGCATCACGACCTCGAGCACATACCTAGTGGCGCAAGCTAGTATACACAACTTGGGTCACAGAGTTGGCACAAGAGGCTAGACAGATAGACTGAAATTGCCTAAAGTAAGCCAAGAGTGCTAGTCATATTAAAAACTAGCCACAAATTGGGACACACTTTAAAGGAAATATTAGGGGCTTTCAGTCTCTTCCGGTATGGAACAGACAGTAATTTCTAATTAGGTTTTATAATAATTGCACTTTACTACGTGTTCTACATATTAAAAAAAAAGCACGCAATGGGCCAGTATTTCTGAAGAGCTTCTTTGTAGTCTGATCGTCATGCGAATGATACTGTACGACACATGGAAGATAAAAGATTGTCTCAGCATTGCATACGAATGCAAATTTAATTATGAATGCATACATTTATACATGAATGTTTTCAGTAATGTACCTAGGAAAGAGAATATAGATGCACTTACACTGATGGAATTACTCTTCGTGTGCATAATAAAGGTATTCAGCAAACCTGAACTGGCTTAGGCTCTCAGACTTGCCAATTCCGACAGTGGCATTGCTAGTCTCATTAGGTAAGTGGAATACCACAGCTATAAGGCGTACCAGATTGCGCGAACGGAACTCTTTTCAGGAGATTTTGTTTCCACCCGAGCTGCACCAACACGAAGCATTTCCTCTGTGCCGGACGAGGCTGGAAGTAACTTTACTACAGCTTGTTCAACACTAATTAGCGTGAATATGCTGCATGCTTACGCTGCTAAGGTAGCACACACGGAGGCACTGGCAGTTAAGCAGAAAAAAAAAATGTCAGAGGGCGGCGCGGCATACGCAGCACAGTCACACCGTAAGCTTGAGGAGCGGCTCAACAGGAGAACGTCTCTTTGTGTCGTTTTCACGAGAACGAACTGAATTGTCCTCCCGGCGTCGAGGGAGAGTTGCGGCTTGTGATGCTCTCTGCACAGCGGTCTGCTGAGCCCGACGTTGCCAGGTTGCAGCCACGCGCGTAGCTTGACGATTTGCTTCTTTAACAGCGGTTCGTACCTTACGAGGAGGCGCCATAACGTGTAAAGAAGAGTAAGCACAGGTATCGAGACTATGGGGTGCACATGTCACATCCCTTCACACCTGGCACAACACGATGCCACTGCTACATGTCATGAAACCTGGTGGAATACAACGCAAATGCAATGCAAAATTTTCGCACGTATCGACAATGCGCGGCGCGCATCTCCCATCGCGTGACTCCTCGCGTGCAAGGACGTCTTTCTAGGGCATGCTTCCGCATCAGCTAGCAAGCGCTGGCGTGGCACAATGGGCAATAAAAAAAAAAAAAAGCTGGCGTGGCATAATGGTAGAGTAGCTGACTCCGGCGCAGAGTGCTCGGGTTCGATCACTGCGGGAGCTGTTTTTTTGTTGATTCCTGGCCATAGCTGTGACGGACACGGGCGGCGGCGCACAACATCGCCAACCGACGCGGCTATTGGAATGAGCCCATAAGAGCTTACGCTGCAAAATGGACGCAGACCTTACGCTCACAGTGCCGCTTGTCACGTCTGCGGCAGCGAACAGAACATCAAACACTTATTCTGACAATGTCCTTGATTTAATTCCTAAACACAAATTATGTCTGATGCATTGCCGTGATTGGACAATCCCCCCCGATACCTGTGAAAACGCTACCCGAATACCACTGCCACTGATCCTCTGCCCAGAACGCAGAGAAGATATCTTCGTAATTTTTTACGTCGAATGGCATGTACGGAGCCTTTGACAACGTGTTGCTGTGCGCGCGTGCGCGAATTCACGGCATATTTTATTTCCACCGCGTTTTTCCCTTTCAATTGCAGCGAAGCTGTCTATGGCTAAGGTTCTATGCATTTTCCGTGTCCGTCAACAGATCTGCATGTGCAAAAACTAAGCTCCAGAATTTTATGCAAAATCGCTTCATTCTAAGCAAAACCTTATACTTCTGATCCCTTGGATATGCATTTAAGTAAATTAGTCATCAATAGGCACCATTTTTTAGGTCCTGGGCTCTCTGGTAGATAATGAACGTTTCTCAAAGATTTACGGCTGTGCGGCCCGCGTCGGCCATGTCTACGGTCACACCACCCTCTCTTTTTGTCGTTCCAAGCTCGGGCGTGCCTAGTTTCCTTCTGCTCTCCCGCAGCAGCGGCAGTGTCGTGCGTTGTCAGCAGGACAAGCTGTCATTCTCCATTTTGAAATTCAATTCACTTCTCTCGTCGTAATGGGGAGGCCACGTTTATAGGGCGCAATCCCGAGGAGCAGCGCGCATACGAATAGCGATGGTGAGAACAGATGCAAGAATGCAATCTGTGGCGGTGGGCGGCAAACACCGATGAAGATCGTTCCCGAGAGGCCAGCCGCAAGCGGCTCGCCATGCAAGACGACGCAAGCCGTGTGCTCGCCGTCATTTGCCAAACAGCTTCGCTGGTCTTCCACCATCACAGAATGGAAAGACTCATGATTTTTCAAGCAAAGCTTGTATTGCTTCACAAGTGTCGGCGGTGGTGGTAGTGTCACGCTAAAGAACCTGGCTGCTCCCAGAGTAGAGCAGCTGCTCTAGCTGCGCCGGCGCCGGATCACGCGACGCGCGCGACCAATCAGGGTCGTTTGGGGTGTCTCGGTGTGTCTCATGGAAAAAAAGGGAAGGAAAGGGGGTTGGCACGTGCTCCACAGGGTTTCCCTCGCCTCAAATCGGTCTCGGCGACCGCTTCAGAAGGCCTCGCGTGGTGCGTTCCACCGAGGAGCAGGCTGCGTTTGAGCAACCGCAGCGCCAATTCGCTCGGGAAAGGGCTTGTCGTCGACGTGCCGATTCTAGCGTGAGGGCTTCCGAAGCTCAGGCGAAACGTCCGCGAAGAGCCGCGGACCTCGAGTTGCGGGATCGCGATGTTTAGGCCAAACGTCAGCGCCTTCTTGCCCTCCAGGATTCCCGACAACAGTGGTGCCCGCACCCGCAACGATAGCGCCAACTTCCCCGGTGCGAGGGCCAGGTTGCAACGCGAGTTTCTCAACCGGAACTTCGGAGCCAGTTGCAGTACGTGTGACCGGTTGTGGTTCGACCACAAGGTGGTACTCGTCAGTGCAATTCGTTCCTAGCAACACGGAAGAAACACACGACAACCTTCGCTTGGCACCATTTTCTCGACAGGGGAAGGGATTCTGATTTTTTTTTTTTTTTTTTTTACAGCGAAGCTGTTTATGCGGACCCTGTGCCGTCACTGGCGGACTTCGCTGAAAAGGGGCCACGGGACTTAGCGGGGGAGGATAGGAAAAGAAGAGCTTAACCCTGTGAGAATGCTGCGAGAGGGCGCAGATGAAAGGAGAACGGGGAGGGAGTTGACGTAAGTCGCGCCGTCCAATATTCGCGTTGGAGGGGGAGCGTTACGCGCGCCAACCAATGGTGGTGTACGAAAAAAGTAGGTCAACGGAGGAGTGGGGTGTAAGAGGAGTTCGCGTTAGCGTTGGTTGTATATACAGAGCTTTGGCCAAGGACTCTTGTCTGGGAACGTCGTAAAACGAGGATGAGGAGCAAAAAGAAGAAATAAAAGACAAGAAGGTTAACCAGACGCATGTCTGGTTTGCTACCCTACACGGGGGAAGCGGTTTAAAGGGATGAAAAGAAAGAAAGGAGATAGAGGGAAGAAAGTACGCTCGCGAAGCTGCAGCAGCACGGCAACGCCGGCAAGCGGACCCGGAGCTGAGGGCTCGCGACGCTCGCGCTTGAACCGAGCATCGGCGCCACCAACCTCAGGTAGAGAACGCTTCCGGCGTTTTGCGGCCGCTTCCCGCGCTCTCGCCGCCTCTGGGTCCGCTTACCGGCGTCGGCGGATTCACGGTTATGCGAATGATCCCCCGGTGCTTCGCCTACTCATCATCATTCACTTCGCGGACATGCGGTGATTTTTTTAAAGTACGGTCACCACGCAAAAGCGAAGGTGGGGTGAAGGAATGGTGAAACAAAATGTTTACAATATAGACTGCTTGCGAAGTTTGACTTGCATGGTGTAGCACTCGGTATAACTAAAACAGCTTCGCTGTTCGACCAGCTTCACTCAGTGGAAGGGGCGGTGATTTTTTTTTGTTTCCCTTCTGTCTGCGCAGGGTAGCCAGCAGTAGTGTTTTCTTGTTAACATTCCTTCCTTCCTTTATTACTTCTCTCATTCTTTCCTTTCATTTTCTTTTGTCTCTCTCTCTGAGAGAAAACACTTTATTTCTGTCTTTCCAGACTATGGCTCGAAGAAACGAGACGCTTGGCTTATGCTACCATTCATCTCATTCGACATATTGCTCCGCGACGCTAAAACCAACTTCCAGCCAGTGGTCATATATTGTTAACAACACCTTTGCCTGGCCTGAGCTGACCCAGGGGCTGCATGACCAACTCGAGCGTATAAACAGGGAAGATATAACGGTTATTTCAACCCAGCCACGTATAACACCAGTTTCGCTCTCGCAAGAAAACAAGCTTACTGATAACCCTCCAGGAGGTGCTAGATCAAAGAAAAACTAGAAGGAAGGCAAAGTGGCAAGTCATTCGACCAGAGATCTGATCGCAATACAACGTCAAAGATCTGCAGCAGCTTTACAGCCAACATAGGAGGCCGAGCAGCTACCAAGCTGCTCACAAACACGTGTAGTCACCAACAAACCCTCGTGCTGGCACATACTTGTAAGATTTGCCATCAAGAGGATGAGCCAGAGGGTACACTACAACTGCCATGACCTTGCCCGGCAATCACCACTACTCGACGCCGCCACACTGCTGAAGCCGGGATCAGCGTTCGAAATGAAAACAGCCTGCGAAAATTGCCCAAATGTTCCTCCACATTACACAATCCTTTATTATATTATGGAGGTAAATTTAGACACCGTGACGTAATAAGCGAAGTGAAATATATTTTTTAAATCAGTAACATCATTCGAGACCATCTCTGGGCAAATAATTACCGCTTCGCCATCTCCACGTAGCATTACAATGCGAGTGCACCTCTATTGTTTTCTCAGTACTCCATCCGCTGACCTTGTAGATTTTAAGGTTTTCTCTTGATACGCCCACGGCAAAGAGGAGTCCGCACTAAACGTCAAAATTTGCCGATGGTCGTGGCGAATAAGTTGGCGCAGCTGCGCAACCATCACTTTGGAAAACTTTTAAAGCCGAACGCGCCTTCCTTGAATTATTGTTGCCCATTTCCGAAAACTCTCTTAGCAGGAACTATACCAGAATGTGAGCGACGTTCCTGACAGGCGGCAGCCCTGAGTTGCGAAAGTTTCGTGATGCGGAAACCGATGTCCAATTGAAAACTTCTGACAAGATAGTTGGTCGCGTTATATTTTATATTTCGTGGCCTATCCGCTTCCCGTGACAGCGGTTCGACTACGTGTAGTTTAGCCTGTTCATTTCGGGGAGTAAGTGCGTGATATAAATATGTTGTGCAAACAACTACCTCGTACAAGCGCGCACCGAATGCAAGCATGTCTCAGACACGTCTAGCCGGTGCGCATGAGCGGCAAACAAGATGCACGAGTACAGAGACAAGAAGTTTGCTTCTTGTAGCAACTATGGCAAGGAAAATCTGTATTGGTATAGTTCTTAAGACAGTATTTAAGCAAAATAAAATTATTCTCGCAGAATCTTTTCAAACGAAGGCCGTTCACGGTATCATTCAATGGTATGGCTGCGGCTTTTCTCCCTCGGCCAAATCTTTGAGCGCTTTCAGCGTCGAGATGACGGGACGGTAAAATGCCTACACTGCACCCTAAGTTTTACTTTAAGTCTATTGAAAGCCCCTTTTTACGCTCGATACGGAGTCATCATATCGAAGAGTTTACGCTTTGAATATTACAGCTGTATTTTCAGAGAAAAACACCCTTCAAATTTAACTTATTATACCACACAGTTGAACTCTGGAATTATTTGAGTGTCAGTATTTGTTGTCTACTGCTTGATAAACTTCTCTCCTTGCACTGCGAGATGTAATCGTGCGGGAGAAATATTAACGGCGAAGCGGTTTAAGGCAGCCGTAATTTGTGGTGCGTATCAAGAAACTACCAAGAAAGAAAATAAAATAAACTTTCTTTCCGACGCGGGATTCAAACCCGCGTACCCCCGGTCCCAAAGCGAGCGTCGTAACCACTAGGCCCTATACAGCCTTTTTTTAATTTCCAGGTTGGCTACAAGCCTGAACAGGAGTTTGTCAGATTACACTCATTTTATATGTGCTAAAGCATCCAATATTGATTTCACATCTTCATCACAGTCAAGTCATTTTGTACACGTCACGTACTTTCACAACCATTTCCACAAAATATTCATGCACAGATCAGCCTTTAACATCACAGTGTCTATATGCTAACAGACTACGCCAGACTGCATGCAGCCCGAGTAAAAATATAACGTCCATATGTTCAAAATCGCGTTCACGCGGTAAAAAACGAATGCCATGTGGATTGAGGGGTAGGTATATTTTTAATGTTCTCTGTAATTGATATGTCCCAAAAGAATACAGCAATATTACAGTGAATAAAAATATTCAATAGTTTCAACTTTGCTGCACAGAAAGCATCTGCTACCCCATGGCACATAAATGCCTCTTTCTTCTAACCACGTTTTAACAGGCACTAGGCTATACAGCCACGCTTGCAGAACATGCATTTATGCGAACCATATGATTGCGTTCGAGCGTCGTCATCTTCGTCCACAGCTGGCTCGTTCGTATGCTCGTGCCTTGCGAGGTGAAGATGTTTTGCGCGCTACGAGAGCGAGAGAGAGAGAGAGAGAGAGAGAGAGACGCATTCACGGAGCGGGTCTCCTGGAACGCGGTGTCGGCATTGGAACGCGGTGTCGGTGTTGCAAGCTGCGTTATGCAACGCACAGTGACGGCCGTAAGTCCGAGACGTGCGAAAAGAAATTATCATCATCATGAGTAATAAAATGAAAAGTTCGCGCGCACTTCCTGAAAATGCTGGGCTACAGGCAAGTACAACAGCAGCGCAGTCTTATGAGTAATATGAAAGTTAATTTTGTAAGAACATTATTAAAATTGTTTTCACGGGCGGTTGAGCGTGATTTACAAGACAATCGCGAACTTTGATTATCTAGCACTCATGACAGACGAAACCAAATTCGCGGTCATGATATGTGATGAGGATACATGCTACAGCGTTTATGCAATTTTGTGAAAGCGATAGAAAAGCGCAAAAAAAAAGAAAAGAGACAGACAGGGAGGTTAAACGAAGCAGTAAAGTCGTTAGCTTGAACGTGAATGTCACGAGTACCCCAATGAACGTGGTGCTTCATGCCCTTGGCTCAGTCAAAGCTCAGTGAGCAGAACCGTTGGCGATCGCAGCACGAGTTAGTGAAGATGCACGCCTTCTGCGGTCGTACTACGCTCTTACCTTTTGTACGTTTTTTACTTAGACTCATATTCAGCCTGGTTGAAGATTGTTTTGGGATTACAAATGAAATAAAGGTCATAACCCAAAGTGCCGTAGCGGTAGATTTTCAGCGACAAATAAATTTGGCGTGGTTAGAAAAAAATACATTTTAAAGCTCTAAGAATATAAGTTTTCGCAGCCCCTGTCGTATCCGAAAACTTGACAAATTATAGGGTGGTCGCGAGTATGTGACACTTTTCTTTTCTAGTAAATTCTTTAATGGAACGTAACTTCAGCCGGATGTGCATGATAATGGAAATGAAATACATGGATACTTTCGATGAACTTGCAGTGTACTTTAGCGAGCTTTTGTTTTTAAGTCGGTGTTGTGTTTAACTTGAACTTCCGCGATGAATTTTCTGTGTACTCATGACAGTAATTTCTTAAACATGCGTCAACACATAGGTAAGCCGGATGGCCATGTGCATGTTCTAGCTTGTTAGCACGCTACGACCCAGACATCCTTCCTAAAAAAAAGTGGATGTCTACGTTGCAACTAATACTAAGCGTAAGCCCGCGAAGGACGATCAATGTCACCAGAGTACGTGTCCTGTAAAGTGATGGCATTCGTGCTGGCTAGTCCGACTGACACTCGCTTCTGAAAATTCGCCATGCGAGAAGAGCGATTTATTGCTAGTAACATATGGGAGAACATGCTGCGAACGTATTTTCGATGTCGTGCCGCCTTCTAAATATTTCACGTCACACGATGCTAAGGTTACAGTCAGGGCTGAATAGCGTTCCATGTGTTTTTATCTTATAGCGACAGCGTGGTCGGAGCTGGCATGCCAAACGGCGTAGAACAGACGTGCCGCAACGTTCTACAAAGATAACTTCTCAATAAATAAAAAGAACTGGGAAGATCTGCAAATATGCTTGCACGCAGTTTTTTATTTGATTTATTTAAGTAAAGTTCTTTTACGAAAGACCACTGACCACCGGAACTTCATCCTGGATAATAAAGGGTATACTGCGCTTGAATGAGTATTAGAACTCAAACGTTTTACTGGAGGCCTATTTATCTCTCGGATTGTTTTGCGACTTCTCCATTTGTAATCCCGATTTTGTTTGTGCTTAAAGTGAGTAAATTTCTCGGGTTTCCTACACGCTCGTTTTTCATGAACTTTTGCGATAGGCTCATTGCGATGTATTATATAAACATGAACAAAAATCAATACTTTTTATGTGGTTGTCACTGCAGGTGCGGCTCGAGTAACGCACCTGTAGGCCTACTGAATCGATGGCGATTCGGCAGTAATCCAAACCGATGAGAACCGTCATCGCGAGATCATAGCCAGCACCAACATTCAAAACGATGATAATTTTGATAATCACGGGGACGACGACGATGACGACATCCAAAGGCTTGTTTTCGTCAGCTCAACAAGGAATAATGAATGAGACATACGAGAAACTACTAGTACTACTTGTTCTGAAATTTAATTATTGTGAAAAACGTTTTGGCTTCTGGAATAATAGAGGATACGCAGTGGATCCGACTGCAAAAAAATAATGACCGTGTAATCTTCTCGCTTCCAGCATTCCCAGAAAACGCGGAACGAGAAGACATTTCTCAATACGGCAGTTTCTATAAGGCACTAAATATTGCTTCAGCAAATACTGTCTCGTTCTCCTAGAATAGTGGTATGAGATACTGCGTAAGTTCTTGGCGATGTCTCAGGTAAGCGCGGCCGCTTTCTGTTGCGAAAACGACTCCAAGCAGACTTTTCTTTTATTGACTTTGCGCTCGCGAAGAGAAATAAATTTAGACGTCTTACTTAATATTTTCGTTCACTGGACACTTGCCTTAAAGAAAGAGGAATCTCATGAGTGAAGTGGTGGTATGAAAGTATATAGTAGGGAAGTAAGAAGCTGCTTGCAGGAAAAGGGTTTCAAAGAAGAATTTGTGGAACTCTGAGTTCATGCTTCAATTGAGAGTTGCGACAACATTCAAAACTTATTACTGGAGACTTGCGGTCGAAATAAATAGGTCAAAAAGTAAAAACATGATAAATGCTTGAAATGCGAGCATAATTTTGTTACCAAAATAGTAAAACTGGCGCAGGAGGCGCCTTAATATCTCTTCTAAGTTATATGAAGAAATACGAAGGACTGAATGTTATCTTTTTACTGAATGTTACTGAATTCTTTTACTGAATGTTATCTTTTTCAACATTCTCTGTCTCTTTTCTCTACCTTTTTTGAGGTGAACTTAGAGACAGAAGACACCACAATTACGCAAGAACAGTGCTCTAAAATTGTTATAAGAATATCTAGATACATGAACTAGTCAGACACCGTGATGACATCTCAAAATGGGAGACAAGAAAAACGAAAAAAATAGTTTAAAAGTGCTCATGGCGCAATGTGCTCGGCGGCAGTGCTCACGCAGACGACTTCAACGTACAACGACGAAGAAGAGAAAGCTGTTTTTCGATTATAATGGCTAAAAGAAAAAGTTTTTGGATTCTAACGTTGCTTTCGAAAATGTATAGCCTTTAAAAGCAAGTCATTTCGCCGGGAGGCATTTTAGCAATCCATTGTTCAAAGCAGTCGGGATCTTTTGGGGAACTTGATATTAAACGGTCTTTCTCTACATTCTTTGAAGGCGGAACAGGTCTTAAGATATGAAATGGCTGGGAACACGACATGAATGCCCAAAAGAAACCTCGGAGGCAACGCATGTCTAAAGCGAGAGCAGTTTCTGACGGTTTAGGAACGTTCTTGTGCATTCGATGGAATTTGCTATAAGATGGCTAAGCCTTGTCTTGAAAAAGAAGCGTCCGGAGGGTTCACAGTATGAAACGGACTTCCTTTTCGTCTCCGTGTTCACCTGTCAATTACACTCACTGTAAGACTGCGCGGGGTCGATTTAGTAAGAATTCGTTGTAAATGCAACAAAAAAAGGCTCTAACAATATATTTGTTACACTTTATGGAAGATAGAAAACCTACCTCATATTTGAAAGATCGCGCAACGTGAAGATAAGCAATTGCTTTCTGACTATCAGTAGGAAATAAACTAAACTGAACTATGTACGCCAAATACGCAGTATGGCACAGTAGGCCTTTCGAGCGGCATATTGAAATTCTTGTTCTCTTTTCGTTTCCAGGTGCAAACCGCCGTGGTTGGTGTTTGAACTCTGCACCGTATACATCCACTGGTTGGCACTGACTGCTGGGTGCCCTGCGGCAGCTCGGGTAAACCAACGACATTTCTTCGAGGCAGAAAGCGCGGGTAAGGCTCTGGCCCTAACCTGCCTGCGCTGTCGGCTATCACAAATGAGGGTTTGACTACCTGCGCTGGATGGGAGTACGATCATGGGCGCGTTGTCCACAGTTCACTTTTCTTTTAAATCGTAACTTTCTGCACGCACTATCATCACTCAGTATATAGACTTCCAACAGTCTATATAAATGGCCGCTGTGTGCTGTTGAGTTGGAAAGAGAATTTTAATAGACTTAGCAGAACATTTCATATCCACGGAATTCAGCACTTCGCGACAGCGACGTGATAAGAGACATGAAAAAAGAGAGCTATCAAAAACTGCTAACAGCTGTGAAGGCAGTCGCTATCTCGATGATTACGTTTGTGGATATACATATATATAGATATATTTATATACGAAGTTTATCTGAATCTGCCAGCGAGGGGGCTTAATAAACAACCCTTGTACGCTGATCAAGTATGTACATAATAATTATATGAACCTATTAGTTTTCCAGATAAAACCTGAACATAAAATGCCGGCTTGCAGGCATCACTAAAGACACCGCTCTGTTGAAGGAATGGTTAATTATATTTAACGTATTTTTTACTTACTTTATTTATTTTTATTTAGACACTAAGTATTTGTCACTTAACCAGAATGAACATGTTCCACAACGTATGATTCCTACATAAAAATTGAAGATATAAAAAAGAAACCTTGCATTCTGACAACGAATGTCCAGCTCTATTCTGGGTAACAGAAAGAAATAAGTTCCTAAACAAAACCTGCACATATAATGGTGGCTCACAGACATCTCTAAAATTAGTTAGCCACTCCTCCAGAATGAGCATGTTTCACTACGTACGATTCCAGCAAAAAACGTGGAAACATAATGTTGCCTCACCTATTTTCTAAAGCACCATTATCCGTTAATAGAATTGTTAGACAAATTTCACAAAAAGTTTGATTTGTTTTACTTCGATTTAGTCATTCTGTATGTGCCACTGGGTGTGCTCGAGTATATGTTGCATAGTATGAAAATAAACAATATTGCACGCATCACCGTTACTCGTAAAGCTTTTAATTAAACGCTTTACTAAAGGTTTGCTTCACATACGTGCACTTTGGATCTGACAAATTTTTTTCGTTCCATCGCTCGTTATGCGGTCCTTAAAGGGACACTAAAGGCAAATACTAACTCGACGTGGACTGTTGAAATACCATTCCGGAATCCTCGCAGCGTTTGTTTCGTGACAATAAAAGACTTATACCCCTGTTACGCGGCACATGTAATGTCATTTGCAGTAAATGACATTCATATCGAATGTCATTGTGGTCTTGCGTTCCCTGTCTACATGGGTAAGCAAAATGGCATTCACAATTGCTGGCGATGTTTATAGGCCGGCTGCTATCATAACGAAACCTTACAAATCGTGCTTCTTGTTTACATATTTTCACTATATTGTTAGCAATACAATGGTAAGCATTGGAAGGTAAGTTCAAAATATATTACATTTCGTTTTACCTTTTCGATATTGTAATTTTTTGCGAAGCCCCTGTCGTTGAGATTACACAAGTCGCGCGTGCATAAGTTCGGGAAACTCATCGAATGGGCCAATGCCATTAGCTGCGAATGTCATTCACTATGCCCGTGTAGAAGCAACAAATCGGCATTGACACGTAATCTCATTCGCTGCGAACGACATTACACGTACCGTGTGACAGGGGTATTTATTAGTTTACGAGAAAATTGCGCCTGAAGGGTCCGCATACTTTTAGCGCAACTCAAATCTCCCGCTCTCGAGAGGGGAGATGTGACGTTGCATACGCCCTCACCGTCAGTGAGAAAAACGGCACCTGACAGACGGAGCTAAAGTTTTTTACCGAAAAACGTAAATACCCAGCCATGGAGTAACCGAGCCCAGACAGAGCGTTGGATTTGCAGCTGCAGCTACTCTTGGTCAAGTGGCGTGGACCGTTCGGGAATCCAGCGACATCACCTGGACGTGGCAATCTCTGCTACTTTAAGTTTGTGTGAGTTTCGCGAGTCAGCAAAACCAGGGCAGCACTACGTGATAACGAACCTACTGAAACGCGGAAGTGCGGGCGGCGCAGAGTGGAGAAAACGAAACCTGTCGACCGTCCGCGTCGTTGTGAAGGGTAACCTCAATGAGTTCCTTCAAAAATCAAAAATCAGACTGGACAGCATTTACTTTCGTCTTATAATGCAATACAATCACTTTTTTAATTACGAGTGGTTGAGTACTAGTTACAGAGTTGTAATCAGGACTGCTTTCGTCATCGGGTTAGTGCTTGAATGCTTCGGGGGAGTATCTAATCATGCCCTGCATTCAATTAAATTTCTCGTTTACTAAAACCCTGTTAGCGATATTATTCACGCCTTAGGCGTCCTCGACCACTATTATATCCATTTTGCTTGACCTTAGTTTGCCTTTAGTTTCCATTTTATTTCTCAATCTTCTTTGTTTACTTCCACGTTTCTGCCCCATATTTGAGTACCTTTGAATGCAAAAATCGTAGTTCCTTTTTTTCATTCGTAAGCATTCCTTTCCGACTACCCCAGCAAAATCTGTCTGTGACGCGAAAAAGTATAATGCCTATTATCCGCAATAAAGTGCGTTATTTGTTAAGTTAAACCGTTTAGTTGTTATAATAGTGCAAATGTAGATGACTAGCTGGCAGTTTTATAAGCGATAAGGAACAATTGAAACTGAGAAAACAACTAAAGTTGATCAGAGAGAAAATTGTTCACGCGAGGCCGCCGTGAAAGCTTACTTTCTCGCATTACGGGTGTGCGTGCAGAGAATAATACTGTGGGGCTTGCTTCTGAGTATAAAAATAACTTATTGGTACATGTGATAATAGTATAATAATAATAAGAAATGATCAGTGACGTAAAGAAATGGTTACATATAGATTGTGGTAACAAATTATACACAAACTAAGCGGCGAGAACACGGCACACGCAAAGCTACGAGTCGTCGGCCCACCTAGAGTGCCCCCAAAGCAGATCGCTTTCAAGATAAAGCTCGTGCGACCGCACGCGGCCGTGCTATGTGCAGTTGCGGCCGAAGTAAAAGATACAACCCCTCCCTCCCCTCCCTCAGTGCCATGCGCGCGACAGAAGACGGCGCGCTATCTCCCGGCTTTCCTTCCTCGCGCGCACGAGATCGCGCGCTTTCGCTCGCACTTGCAGCATACGTCGCGCGATGACGGTGTTATCTCCCTTGGACTTTATACGAAGCATCACGGCGACGACGACCAAGAAAATTCGCCTGGAGTGTTCTTATGATTGCTATCACAATAAAAACAGAAAAACTAGCTGGAATAAAACCGGCTGAGTGACGGCGTTCCGGGTCAGTTGAAACGATCACTTTGAAATGGCCATGTAGCTTCCTGGAAACTCATCTTCATACCGTTCAGTACACGGATTTCATTTATTTAGCTTTGGAACAGCGACGAGTAGACATGCATAAGCTAGGAAAAGCAAGTAAGCAAAATCGAAGTAACAGCCGAGCCAAGGCTTACGCATTAGTGAACAATTCTATGAATTTCTGTAGCATTTTTCTTTTCAATGATAGCGATATGCTGCCAGCCATGACTTGGTAATGCCGGCTGTATGCGCTCCAACCCATTTTCATTCGAAGGCAAAATATTCGGCCTATACTTTTTCAATTTTTTATCCTGTTCTTTTTTTATGGATTAGTATGACGTTGCCCTTTTTGTATATGTCTCAGGTACATTTGATTCCTTGAAGCATTGCGTATAAAGGCTCGCACGCATTTTGAGTTTAGTATCTCCTCCATCTTTTATGAACTTCACTGTTATGCCATCTTCTACTGCTTTAAATTAAATTAAATTATAGGGTTTTACGTGTCAAAACCAGTTCTGATTATGAGGCACGCCATTTGGACCACCTGGGGTTCTTTAACGTGCACCTAAATCTAAGTACACGGGTGTTTTCGCATTTCGCCCTCACCGAAATGCGGCCGCCGTGGCCGGATTCGATCCCGCGACCTCGTGCTCAGCAGCCCAACACCATAGCCACTGAGCAACCACGGCGGGTCCTTCTACTGCTTTTCCTCTGGACAAATCTTGCAAAGCCGTTCTATCATTCTTGACACTCTGCCAGTCAAGGTTATGTGACTACTCTATAGGCACTGTTCAGTTCGCTATATAGGGTGTCCCAGCTATGGTTATATCCAAGCTATTCAAACAAACAAAGAATGAATAAAATAACGCAGTGCAAGATACAATTTTCAGACCCATTGTGTTCGGCCGCCAGGCCTCTGACAACAGAACACCGTTGGTCTTAAGTTTGTATCTTGCACTGTGTTTTTTTTTTTCATAATTTCTTTCTTTGAACAACTTGGCTAACGTGAGTGGCGTATGTAACAGCAAGTTAGCTTGCCCGCGCTGCGCCTAACCTCACACAGCAGAGTCTTGCAAGGCGACTACCTTGAAATGCAGAAACTGCAATGGAGATCATGATGCATCTTCAAAAAACTGCCCACTAATCAAGAAGGAGAAGAGAATCTTGAGACAAATGGTGAAGGACGGCTCATCGCGGAACGAAGCTATAACGACTGTTAGAAGACGACGTTCTCGTCGACGGCGCGCATCCAAGAAGGAAAAAAGGTGCTATTTTACCTCCAAAGCATTTCATTACGCCGCCTGCCACCGCCACCGCCACCACCGTCAAGAACCACACGCCTACATGGAGAGAATAATACCGAGGCTCAGAGAAGAGAATCTGACGCTGCTTGGCCTGCACTACCGCAGGCACACTTCCCCGCGGAGCGACAGCATCGACTACCGCCAAGCACTACTTCGACAACAGATAAACAAGCTGCGCAAGATGTCCAGCTCGTTGCAGGTAAGTGTTATCCGCACACTCCTGAATAATATGCAAACGCCATCTGCTAAATGCGCACTGCAAGTGCTGGATTCCCTTGAACCAGTATTTGCGGGTCTACAGTAAGAAGATGGCTTGCCATCCACAACCACTACTGCCATTCCGGGAGAAAGTCAAGTGCGCTTCCATACTTCAATGGAACGCCAGAGGTATGCAGTTACGGATGTCAGAATTTCGTCAATTTGCTTTTGAGAACAAGTTCCCCATTCTCATAATTTGTGAACCTCAATTTTCAAAGACAGTTCGACTGTCGGGCGACGAATCATTTGTTTCTTCGTCATGCATTGAGCGCAGTCAAGTTGCTGTGTATATCCGCAAGGAGCTCACGTACGTTCACCAAATAGTGCAGCCTCACGACGACAATGAATAGGTGTTCCTGCGTGTTAAAAAGAAGAAAGTTTCATTTACACTCATAGACGCCTGCATATGCCCATCACGTCGACATGATCGACAGAGACTAAACGACATACTCAAAAACACTCCAGGCCCTTGGATAATCAGGGGTGACATTAACGCCCACCATCCACTCTGGGGAAGCTTCTGGACAAATCAACGAGGCACGAGTCTAGTGGAACTCGCTGCCGAGCATGGACTGAGAGTTTTGAACGACGGAAGCCCGACTTATCTCCAAGGAGTGACTTACAGCAGCTGTTTGGACTTCACATTAGTGTCGCGTAGTTTAGGTTCAAAGGTTCAATGGTTCACCGACATTGAAACTCACGACAGCGACCATATACCTACGTACATGACCATCAGAGGCCTAGACAACTCTATTTCCCCTGTGCTCTTAAGACAGATAGACTGACAAGCGTATCGCATTTTGATCGAGGACAAGTGCAGACATGAACATCCCGAGCCGCTTAAAGACATGATCATACAAACGCTACAGGCTTCTACGCGGACGTATACAAGATCTACAAGACGCACTGATTTCGACCAAGAATTGGCGAGACTTCGGGCGATTCGCCGGCGGGCCGAGAGACGATATAGGCGTACTAAGTCCATTTATGACTTGAGGGAAGCCCGACGCATTAAGAAGAAAATTCATCGTCAAATGATCAAACTTCAGAACCAACGATGGAAGACCTTTTGCGAATCGCTGGACCCTCGCAAGCCGTTATCACCAGTGTGGAAAACTCTGCAGGGCCTTCGCTCCCTTCCACAACAGCGTCGTCCCTTCACAGCGCTGGCTCTACATCAAGCTCTTCTAGAGCTTGACGTCGCAGAAGATTTTTGTGCGAATGTTGTTGGCAACTTCGTTCTACTGGCTGACTCCTCGCTACATGACGTTCCCGTCGCGAGATCAAAGCATGGAAGTGCCTTTCTCTATAGAAGAACTGCAAGCGGCCTTGGCTGCGTGCAGGCGGTCGTCATCACCCGGTCCCGATGGGGCCGGGTGATGACGACCAAGAGTGATCAGCAAGATTCATTAAAGATATCCAGAAGACAGCACAATGCTATCTTCTGGATATCTTTAATCAATCTTGGCATGACGGCATAGTCTCCGACGATTGGAAGTGTAGCCGACTGGTGCCTCTACTGAAGCCTGGGAAGTCTCCGCTGAACCTTACATCATACCACCCGATTGCACTTTCGAGTTGCTTAGGTAAAGTCATGGAGAGGATGTTGTTAACTCGTATGGAATGGTACCTGGAATACTATAACATTTACCCTGAGGCTATGGCTGGTTTTCGACGTGGACGATCTTCAATTGACAGCGTCATTGATCTTGTGACCTCCGTGCAACAACAAAAAGCTCTGAAGCGCCTCTCTGTGGCACTCTTCTTACATGTAAAAGGTGCCTACGACAACGTAACCCACGAAGCCATCCTCCAAGCTCTTGAGGCTGCAGAACTTGGAGGCCACGTCTTTAGGTAGATTAGGAGTTATCTATCACGGAGATCTGTGTTTGTACTAACTGAAGATGGGCTGACAAATAGATATATCTCCAGTCGTGGTGTCCCACAATGCGGAGTGTTGAGCCCTGCTCTTTTCAATCTTGCTTTAGGGGGGCTCGCCGAAACGCTACCACAGACGGCTAATGTCTCGCTCCACGCAGACGATATTTGCATCTGGGCGTCCGGTGTGACAAGGCCGCAAGTGCGGGCCAGGGTGCAGAAAGCGGCAACCCTGAGAGCGGCATACCTTCGCCGACAAGGCCTGACGATATCCACAGAAAAATGTGCACTAGTGGCATTTACACGAAGACCGATGTATTTCTACCCGGTGTGTATCGAGGGCCAGTCAATTGAGTACAAGAAAATTCACAGGTTCTTAGGCGTTATTGTGGATCGCGACCTCACTTGGAGTCCCCATGTCTCCCTCATGAAGAAAAAAACTCCTTTGTACTGAGAATATGTTTAAATTCGTAGCTGAAAAATCGTGGGGAGCATCCGTGCGCTCCATGTTACGGCTATGCATGGCACTTTTTCTCGGATTCCTGCGATACAGTCTTCCTGTCTTGTCCAACACATGCAAGACTAATATCCTTGCACTACAGAGTGTACAAGCCCAAGCACTTCGGACATGTCTTGGCTTCCCGAGATGTTCATCGACAGCTGCAACGATTTTCATTGCACAGGAGCACCCGATCACCACTCATATCGTCGGTGAGACGCTAAGAGCGCACATTCGGCACATTTCATGGCTAACATCCCATCATTTAGCTGATTTGCCAGTGCGAAGGCCGCAGGCTACATTCTGTAGCATTGTGGCAAGACACCATGCCTCAATAGCATCTGGCTTCAAGCCTGCGAAACGGCCAAAATCGGCATTATGGTGTTTCCGGCAAATTCACGTGCGCCTCTCAATTCCTGGGATTAGCAAAAAGGCAGACTTCTCAACACTAGCCCTCAAGCAATTGTCTCTGCTTGTAATTAACTAGTATTATTTTGACCGCATACACATTTACACGGACGGTTCCACTATTTCCAACAGCTCTACCGGAGCAGTAGTTATTCCATCGGACGCCGTCACTTTGCAATTTAAATACTCGCACAATACCACGTCTACAACAGCACAACTTGCTGCTCTTCAAGGTGCACTCAATTACGTGCTCCAGCAGCCACCAAATCGTTGGGCCTTTTTCAGTGATTCCAAGGCAGCCCTACAAACTCTGCAGTTTTCCCTACGACAAGCGTTACACGAGCAGCTAGTGCACGAAATTAGGCACGCTCATCATCACGTGCTCGAAGGAGGACATGACATTGTATTTCAATGGTTGCCAAGCCATTGCGGAATTGTCGGCAACGGCAGCGCAGATGAAGCAGCACGCTCGGCTCATCACAAACATCAACTGTTTTCTATACCACTCTCAAGAACGGATGCCGTGCGGCAACTTCAATCGATTGCTCGCCACATCACACTTCTGCGATGGAATTCACCGGGTTTCACCAACTCACGTTTGCACTCTCTTGACCCTAACTTGCAACTTCGCCTACCACCTGGACTCTGCCGTCGTGAAACAACTTTAATGTGTCGCATGTGGTTGGGTGTCGCATTTACCAACGCCTATTCGTTCCTAATAGGAATGACCAACAGTGAGGCGTGCAATTTGTGCGGGTGCGACGAGACTCTCGAGCACCTTCTGTGTCACTGTCCATCTTTTGACACTCAACGACGTATTCTCCAAGCTAAACTCAACCTGTTAGATAACATAACGCTCTCGGAAGAAAAGATTCTTGGGCCATGGTCTATGCATTCTTGCATGCAAAATGCCACAAAAGCCCTTCTGCAGTTCGTGAAGAGTACTGGGTTGTACGAACACTTGTGACAGCGGAGATTCTTCTGTGACTGTCTCTGCCAATGACCGACTCTTTTTTTATTTTCTCTCCTTATCTATTCTTCCCCTTTCCCCCCATCCCAAGTGTAGGTTAGCCAACCGGGCACGTCCTTGGTTAACCTCCCTACCTTTCCCTCTTCGTTTCTCTCTCTCTCTCTTTTGGCTAACGTAAGCTGGGTCAAACGGTAGAATTGCTTTCCTACCTTTACTATTTCGTCGAAATAGCTGATGACACTGTCATGCTTATCTTTCACTGCATATAACTGTGTATTGTATATTTCACAATTTCACGCCTATAATTATTCTATGTAAGTACTAGGTATTGACTAGGTTCGCAGTTGGTTACTCCGGTGTGTTCGGTGAAATAAGCAGGGCACCTTCTCGATAATGGACGAAAATAAGGGGCACGTTATGAGTAACATGTAGAAAAGGGCTAAAGTGTGTGTGGGTAAATTACAGTCTTTGCAGTAATTTACGTGCAAATGTACTTCGCAGCGCTCGCAGTATATTTCACGAGTGGCGCCAAAGTCAGCCCGCTGCCGTAGCATAACTATACAAATGTCACCGAGATCCAACGTAACGAAAATGGGCGGATGATTATGGAAAATGATTATGCTAAGTTAAATAGAAGTGTTGATCAAATACCGACTTTGAAAAACATTTGTTACTAGGTGATATATAGCTATCTTACATTGTTTCGTAGTGTCCCGAAGGAACTCCACTTTCCGCGAGGCATTTGTTAGGTCAAAATAACTTGTACCTCGGTTCACTCTGACGATAGCCGTGTTACAGCCGAAACGTTAACAAATAAATATTGTCACGTTGCAGTGAATGTGAAGAACGCAGTAGCAAAAAAAAAAGAAAGAAAAAAAGAAAAGAAAACAGAATCCGTCTCCATTCCACCCAGTGAAAGTTGTTGTGCAGCGAAGCTGGTCGGACGTTAAACGATATTACACAATCACCGCCACCACAAGCGACCTACGTCACGCCCGCACGGAGGTGTGCGCAAGTGCAGCATACATCGTCATTCTTCTGAGCCGTCCGCCAAGCGCAAGTGCGTTGTTAAACTAAATTAATGTTTAAAAGTAAATTGCAACAGAAAATGCGTAAAGTACGACCTACAACACAAGCGGCAGACATGATAGCTTCGGATTGTTATTCGAATATGCGAGAAACCCATAAATCTGTTACGCGGAAACTCAAACACGAGCCCCTTTTCCAGCGGCCATTTTTTTGGGGTGAGCACGCCATGACAAATCCCGGCAAACTAGAGGCTAACAGCTTCGCTGTAAAACCATGCATAGCGAAACTACCTCTTTATTGGGCGAACCTGTCCCCCAAAAAACAGGCTACACTCAAAGCACACCGATAGCGGTGAGCGAAGTCGGCGATCGCCAGAATCTGATCAACGGATGAAGCGCGTCGGCTTTTATGCATGAGTCGTCGAAGGTTCCAGCCTAATTCTTGGGGCCCGCGTGCTCTCCAGAAAGTACTACACAATTCGCGTAGCCCATACAATCAGGTTACGCAAGGTTCAGTGAAACAGACATCGCCTAAAACCTTCGATAACATTCGGAAAACTTCCGATACGTGCAGCCGTTTAATGGGCAAAAGCGGTCACGGAAGAAAGGTAACAAGTGCACGTGTCAGTATGCTTTTTCTTGTATTATCCTTATCTCTGAACTATATAACTGATAAAGCTAGCTTCATAAACTCGCAATGACAGCACAAATATGCAAACAAATAAGACAGCCAATTTCACACTCCTAGTTAGGCGAGCCGTAACGCGAACTCCGATCTACATGCGGGAAAAATGTTTGCTCGAAATTGAAAGATATCAAATTTGGAAATATATATATTATGTTGAGTACAAAAAGCACAGCTTCTTTTTCACCCATTACAACTAATTTGTTTTTTTGCCAGTTTATTATTACAGCACATTAGTTCTACTTGATAATCTTGTAGACGTCTTTATTTGTGATGATGCCATAATAAGCCAATCTGCCCGCTGGTGTCACTGCGTCACTAGCATTTGGCTCTAAGCTGCGATTTCAGGCCCAGCTCTAAGACATACCAATGTTAAACGACCTTTGAAGGAAACCAACCACCGCGCTTTCATACTTGCTACGATATGCAGCCACTACAACACACAGCGTTCAATTGACATGACCACATGTCCACCGGCTGCCTAACATCGTGAAGCTCATTTGCCGTGGCTAGATATTGCAATCGAACGTATTTTGATCATCATGACAAGGTTTTTAGTGGACGTTTAGTTAGTCTAACCTCTAGGTTCCTCTACTTTTCCAACATCGTGACCGACGTTGCAGACTTATTCTGTGACCAGCAGTGAAACCGAGGGTGACAGTCAAAGAAGAACACCCTCGGTGTTATAATAATGATGAATAACGCGTTATATTAAATAATTTGTTTTTCTTTTACTTGATTTTCTTCGATTTGGCCATTAGGCATGTAATTTGGGTATGTGCCTATCCTTATAGCCAATCCTCCAGAATGAGTATGCGTTACTGTGGCACAAGAGGTACAGCATTCTTGAATGTAGCTAGACACTTGGCCCTACTTGTCTGTGTATGTACCTGGCATAAGCAGTGTTCCCTCAACTAGGGTCACGCATCGCCTTAGTCCTCGTGACATCGCTTCGTAGACGTCTCACACGGCGCATACGCCTGATTTGGTGTTCGTATTTAAGTACAGCTTGTGAGCGCAGCGCATAAACATAGGAATTGAATGAGATTAAATTTGATAGCTTTGTGATGGATAAACAAACATGCAATGAAACTACATTTTGCATAGGATGAAAGTAAACACAACTCCACGCGTCGCTATTAGCAGTATATTTAACATTTTCTTAATTAAAGGTTTGTATCACTTAGATTCCAACTTCATCAAATCTGCATAACTTTCTTTTTAAAATTATATTTCCTGCATTAGCCCATGGGTTTAATGTGAACTCCCTCTTTTCTCCTTTCTATTCCCCCTTTGTCCAAGCCCCAGTGCACAGGGTAACAAACCGGACCCTCGTCTGGTTGACCTCCGTGCCTTTTTCTTGCTTTCTCTCTCTTTGTGTGCTTCTTGTGAAACTAGTTTGCACGCAAGCCTTAATAATTTTCAGGAACTACGGGCCTGGATTTTAGGCTTTGAGTAGACTTGGCTGTTATGTGCGCTGCTTCTTCTATGCGTAACCCATGTGTTTCCTCTTTCTCTCCTTCTTGCTTTCTCCAGGCGCAGTGTACTTCGCTACCGGAACGAGCATCACGCTGACCTTCCTGCTATTCTTATCATTGAAGCTTTTCTTCCCTCTCTTTTTCGCCTTCTTTCCTTCCTCGTATTATCATGCTCTGTTCATCCCTAGTTTCAAAACTCCAACTACCAGCACTCTACTGCCATCTGTCGACAGTAACGGCAAGGTTGTCCTCACAATTTTCAGTCTGGCTCTTCCCGCTGCAGGCAAATATGAAAGAAAGCGCATACATTAAAACCGAAAACAAAAGGAGAAAAGAAGCAAACAGATCCTATTAAATAAATAAATGTATAATTATGTAAAGTAATAGTTATTGTGCTTTTTATACATTCTTGACCAGCGAATGTTGGACGGCCCGCATTACCTAATTTTGTTTCGGAGACGACAAACACGCTTAGCATTTATGAAAACATAATGAAGTGTTCTATCTTCGTCGTGTTTACCAATATACTACGTGATTTGACAATATTCTGGCGCCGGTGTTCAAAACTGCTTTAAGAATGGAAAGCTCAATTCAGCCTCATGCGTATGATAGCAAGAGTTGTTGAATAGCCACTATGTGAAAGTCATTAAGGCTATATTGTATGAGGAAAGTAACCTGTCTTTAGCCTTTGCGAAACTGCAAACGAAGCGCGACCTTGTTTTATTGATTAATCAAACGCACAGACATAAAGATCTGCGAAAGGTCAGTGACCTTTTCGACGCGAGAGGAGAGATGTGTTCTTGACGCCTCGTAAAGGTGGCTCCACCTACCAGTAAAACAGACAGGTTAATTATTTCGCGAGAAGCAAGAATGCGGAGGTAAATTCTTTTATTACCCAGCCGATGAATTCTTTATTTAACAGTGCACACTTGTCTACGTTCTGACGATATTTAAATGGCTTTATTAGGCTTGGGGCGTTAATAGCTTAGCTATTGTAAGAAAACATCTAATGTAGGCTGTAGTAGCTATCCTGAGCAGCTGTTCTAAACGTCAAAGCTTTCATTCATCAACTAAGAATATTGAAAACCACAACGTTTGAGGTGGCACTGAGTTTTCCATAACGACGAATGCGCCGTTTAAAAAACGAAAGTCAAAGTAGGACCTCCGCTCCCTGAGCAGACATGCGACGCTAGCGCCTCACCTCGACTTTGCATCAAAGCGCGAATGCTTTGTGGTGATGCCACCT
This sequence comes from Dermacentor silvarum, assembly GCF_013339745.2. Classification (NCBI taxonomy): domain Eukaryota; kingdom Metazoa; phylum Arthropoda; class Arachnida; order Ixodida; family Ixodidae; genus Dermacentor; species Dermacentor silvarum. Next base: position 112,108,740 of record NC_051159.1, on the reverse strand, counting down.
AGTGCCGGCGCTTCCTAACATGACTGCGGAAAGAAATCGATAGAGGGCGCCACCATACTGAGTTTATGCTTCGGGTTGCGTTGCGATGATCGCGTATTGCACCACGCACACGGGACGCGCGAAATCTGAAGTTTCGTTTGGAGCAGACTTGCAGGCGTTGCAGATACAAAATCACGTGATTACAATCGCAGTTACTTCATTGAAACATATAATTGACTGCGGGGCCAATTAATGACCTACTGAAAGTAATTGGGCAATTGCTAAAAACTAAACGATTACTGTAACGTCACTTACCTCCGAGCATTTGCTAACATTGCACAAATACAGTAAATAAATCCAGATGCCTGCTTCTTTCAGTGCGTCCTCTGCAGCCCTCCACATTTTTACGAACAACTGCTTTTCAAAATTCTTGTCTGTCATCTCTTGTTTTCTTGTGAACACATCAGGGGGCAGCGACACTGAAAACTCGCTCGATGTGCACGCTGGCGTGAAGGGCGGGGTTGTAACCTATAAACACCTTGAGCACAAGAATGTGGTTACTCAATGCCGCGGTGCTTGGATCTATGAAGCGCAACACTTCAATGTTGCTGGTGCTCGTAGAAGGCACTTCCAATCCAATAAAAAAAATAGAAAGAAATCATCCGCAGCTATTTTCATGACACCGACATCAAGTGGCCATCATTATCGAGCCACTGCAGCACCAGTTAAATTCTTCGGCCAACAACTGTCGGAGCTCTGTCCGGCGCCCTTCACTCGTTAGCCACTTATACTAGTTAGTTAGACATGAACGGTTCTTTATCGCGCAAAAGTTATGTGATACATAATCTTATACTCCAAACCGAGAAATTGTAAGCGAGAATCGTAATGGCTCCAGAAGTTGACGTCCCTCGAAAAGGAAAGTTACATCTAATTGTTTACCGAAAAAATGTAATTGAATTAGAGTGAGCACTACAAGTTAAAAAGTGATCGATCAATTAGGAACCACAAAATATGATAGACTACAAGTTTTAATTAAATGTAATTCGTTACATACATGTCTGGTTTGGAGGTAGTGCCAATGACGTCATTGGTGTAGCTGTCATGGAATCATCAAAACGGCAGAGAGGATGAGAAAGAGGCAACTGCCTTCGGGAATGTGGCAGTGTATCCGGAACATGTTTGTAACATTGCGCAGTTATAGCGCTAGATTATTTTTTCCCTTTATATTCTTGCGCAAAATACAGCCATTCCCATCGACTGATAATATAATCGAGGTGTTATGGACGAGCGTTGGCCAGTTCCAAGAACTAAAATGCACGAGATAAGCTTGAAAGACGTTGGGCACGAAGTACTACTATAGGTTCAAGGACGAACAACCGACGAAAGACCAACAGACGAATACTTCGCCTTTTTCTTTTTTTTTCTCGTTTCATGACATGCCCTAATAGCGTCCGAGTGAACAATATGTGTCTCCAGGGCAGGAACTTGCTCTGTGCTTTGCGGAAGAAACAAACATCGCTAGAAGCAGAAAATCTGGTGAAGCTGCATGCTATCCTCTTGTATTATACTGCATCCGCGATTTCCAGAGCTTGTGAAATAGTCCGGAGATGCATTTTTTTGTCTGTTTTATTTCTTAGTGGGAGCTGTCGCTATTGCCTTTTGCCGACTGCCGTGAAAGGAAGTCTTCTGAGAAACAATAAGCTGGCGCAGATATGAAAGGGCACTAATAACGAAGATGCCTTTCTCGCTATTATTTATTTTTTTTGTGACTTCGCAACTTTGATGGAAAAAAAAGACAACACACAGAAAAACGAAGTACTGTATGCTGCAGCTTGAGTCGATAGCGTTGGCGAGTCTTCTGATTTCCGTTGTTTCGGCCTACGTCGGAGAACGAGTCGGCTGCGAGATGCAGCCGTCATCATCGCCGTCATTCTTGTTGTCCAGGGACATCTCAAATCGTTCCTTTTTCATATTGTCAGGCATTATTACGCACGTACAATAGCGCGAGACTCCTGCCGCGCAATAATTGCAGCACTGCAGTTGCAACTCCCTACTTCAGTACTTTTGGTGGCACTGCGTTGAAGGCGCCGTAACTAATCGCCATGGCGGTGCCCTAAAAGGGCACCGCCATGATGATCAGTGCCGGCGTCTGGGTTTAGCAAAGCGGTTGCTGCGCTGTTACTAAGCAAAGTTACGAAATTTATCAGTGCGAATAGATGTTGCGCTTCCATGAAACAATAGTAAGTATGCAATCACTTGTCGTTGACTAGTGTGAGCGCGGTTTTTCGGAAAAAGAAATGGCGCCCAGTAAACAAGGCAAATAAAGGAAAAACAACAGGAAACGAAGGCTGGAGCTTGTGTTCATTTGCTCTTGTATCTGTGTCCGTACTTTTATATTTCTTCCGGAAAATATCTAGTTGTCAATAGGTCAATGAACGTGAGATGCGCGCATGTTGTAGTTTAGGTTCGATTATTGTTGAAACTCTTCGACACCGGGTGAGTTGGCAAGAAAAATTAGCATGGGTAGCAGCGCAATATCTTACAGGACTTAAGGAAAGAAATAAGAGAGTGCTTTGGGTATGCCTTTATGTTTTAGCGAGGTGCATTTCCTGTGGCAGTATTGCGCGCTCCACGATGATCTGCGCATTGTTAGCGTTCATGCTAGCTATTTGTGCGATACAGGCAGTCCTGTGGTGTGGTACGCGAGTCGTGAGATGTCATCCTTGCTGGCCGGGTTATCTGCACCTCTGAGAAAAAGAGCGTGCGGCCTTTCATATGAATGTTCGCCTACATTATTGGACACCATGCAATAGAACACTTATGGGCACACATGTGTAATATCTGCGCACAGGACTTCTTTGTTTGCTATGTCCAAACATAAGAGGCCTTTTAAATGTCACCCACATTTCTTACGTTTCTTCAGCTAATCAATCTTCTGATCTGAGGCCACAAAGAATGTACTATGTGGCTCATATATATTGATGGTTCGAGCGTTGGCAAACGAAATATTGGCGAAGTGAATACAGTGCGCATTTTATTTCGGATGTTACTGCATATACATTAAATACTGTTAACGGTGTACATTTACTCTTCCTGCAATTATCTACAGTCTCTTCTTTAGACATTTCCGACGACGATCGCGGTTCACTTTGCATATTTATTTCACACACACGCACGCGGGCGTATGTGTGAACAGATGAAGAAGATGTGCACGCGAAACGTGCGTGGGGAAAGGCGCGTAAGAGAAGGATTCACACAGACAGAGGCGAAATCCAGGATGGTAGGCTAGTAGTGCTTTCGCACTAAAAGATCGAAAGTTTAGAATAAAATTATGCCGTAAGCATTAAATGGGTGTTACTGAGAACCACTCGGTCATTAACCCATACTAATTCAATACTGTTATGTTTGTAAATATTCTTGTTTCACCTGCTGCAATACTAAACAATCGTTGTTTGAGAGCTGTCCATCCTGCTGGGAAATTTTGCAGAACATCAGTGTTGGAAAGAATTTAACACGTTCTTCATAACATATGTCGGTTTTCATGGCCATGCAGTATTGCTAAAATAAGTGACGACTGTGCTCACTATCAGGAAAACCATTAACGTCACTCACCGATGGTGGACCCAATTGAAGGAGGTTGAAGGAATGGATGAACATGCTTACCTGCAAAAGCGGAAAAACAGATGAGAACAACGCACTTTATACTTATTTAAGACTATCACAAAATGCAAGTTACACACATGCGTTGCATTTTGCCACTAAAAACACAGCCTTGATTAAATGTGATGCAATAAAAAAATGTGGTTGATCCCTCTTATATAGGAATCGGTATAGAACACGAAAGTGAAACGTGTCTTCACAGAAGTAGTGTAATGTTTATTGCACATTGATATATAATGTCTATTGGTGTTTTGTGGCTAAAGCGCCCTTAGGCGTTGATGCACCCACGCTGACGCCTGGTGGCACGTCTCCTCCATCACGACTACCAACGTCGATGACCATGAGCAACCGTCGTGCATATGGAAGCTGCACTACGCTGCACACGCTAGCACAACGCGAAAGACGAAGCACGTAACTGACACACTAATACAACGCGCAAGACAAAGCACGTAACTGAATCGTCACCGAGTCAAATCAGCGCGTACAGCGCGTCGTAATTGCAGCCTCCGCGATCAACTTCAGAAACATTTTCAGAGCTAATTGCGGAGGCCACGCTCCGCTGTGCTGAGTACGGTGAACGCCACCTAGGTGGCGTTGGTAGTGCTTCTTGATGCCAGCGTCCCTTCGAATGCTGGCATCGAGGCGTCGTAGTGCTGAGACCACCGAAGCGTTCACTGTCGGTGCGCGTTAAGGCCCGACCACATTCGGCGTTTTCCCGGCGTTTCCTGGCGTTTCGTCACCCGGCGCCGCTCAGCGTCGACGCTGAGGGAGGCGCCAAGCCGAAACGTCGTACTCAAGGCACACCAGAAATCTCGGCGCCGGCGCCGCCGCCGGAAGCGGCTCGATGAACGCCGACGTGGCGCCGACCAATCAGCGCGTGGCCGCGGCCGCGCTGCTGGCAACTTTTGCAAGCGACTTCCGCAGCAACCATTTCGCTTGCGTGCCACCATGTGGCGCCAGTGTCTCGTCAGCGAGGCGGCGCCGTCTCAGAAAGCAGCCGCTCGTACCTTCGAGCGCGCTGCCGTGAATGTTTTTGTGTGTGAGTGCCGCAGAACTATAAACAGGCTTAAAAACCTTAATCGGGAACATTACTCATAGTTCATTTGAATGACATTGCACACTGCTTCTGGTTAAATCTGTCTGGTCACATTGTGCGACGCTGGACTGGCGCTGTTTGCGTGCGTCTCATGTGGCTGGGTGACCTCTCCGGCGCCGTTAATGCAACGACGCCGAGAGACGCAACGGCAGGAAACGCCGGTGAAAACGCTGAATGTGGGCCGGGCTTTAGTGTCATAATGCAGTACTTCTCTTTTCTGCTCGTAGGCGGCAACACCGCCCCGAGCAAGAGCGCGGGTACACGGAGGAGTGTTAGATATATAAGGCGCGTCTGTGTAGCTCTGTGCAAATGCGTTTGTGGCGCAATGGGTTAAACGCTCGGCGATCTATCGTCGCAGACCGAGAGGTCGTGGGTTCGATTTCCAAATTTTGCATGTTTGTGGAACTTTTTCTTCTGGTTTCTTTCTTTGTATTATGTTCTATGACGTATTTCCGTGACGGAAATACGTCAGTGAAAGAGTCTTGGTGGACCCCGGCATAAAACACTTTCGTGTTAAAAAACACGAATACTACTCGTGACTTCCTTTAGCGCAACTCAGTTTGAGTATGAAGGGAAAAAGGGACAGGTGACAGGGTGAGCGCTATCTTGCATACTCTTGCGCTGTGCCCCGACGAAGGGATGAGTGTTCCAACCACTGAAGAGGGTGCCAATTTCATGCGGAACGAGTTTTTTCGGCGTATTTCACAGAAGCCCAGTGAGCGCAGCTTTGCACACTAAGGCGGCGATGAGCGATACGATGGCATAAGGGTCGCTACGAAAGCAAGCAGGAAAAGGGCCCGTTCGAACTGGAAATGCAGTTACAGAAGTACTGCGGATTGGGCAAGTTGGTGCATCGTATTCGTGAGAAGTCACGCTAAAGGAAGTCACGAATACGATGTAAACCACTGTGCCCAATCCGCAGTACTTCTGAACGAATACTACGTAACAGCAGAAAAGCTGTTATGATGCCCTACTTCTTTCTTTTTTTAATATGCTTCACCCTTATTTATCGCTGAGAATCCTAAAGAAATAGCAAACCAATGCACGTAAATGCTTCTTTGCAATGCCGCCACTCGTCCGTAGTGTCGTTGGCATCGTCTCGTGGAAGCATGGAAATCTAGAAATCTAGCTTACAGCTACAAACTGTTTATAAGATGATAGTGCTGCCATTTATTCAATTGAAGAAACGCGTATTGATACTTTCTAGCCATAACCCAAGAAAATAAAGCTAGCACAGGAGCACGAAAATTAAACAAATGCGGCAAATTTTAATTAAGCAGGAAAAGTGCACTAAATAGATTAAAAAAAGAAAGAAAAAGCCGGACGAGACTCATGCGATATTTACAAAAAAAAAGCCAATATATCCGGATACGTGTGATTCACAGACGTCAGTTCATGTTTTAATATGTGCTCGAAGTTAGGCGAATCGTCGCTTTGGGGGCTATTAGAACGTCATGACCTTGGAAATACAGAACTACCCAAAGTGAAAATGATGAGCTAAAATGCTTCAGGTTGTAACTCATCAGCATTTTAGGTTTCGTCATTATCATCGTCATTTGTCTTCATTTATATCAAGTGCTGTACGAAGGCCCCGAGCTCTTCGGGCAGACCCAACCTGTCATTGTTTTGCGACTGGCGAAGCTCCATCTTCTATCGGCACATTTTCACCATTCTGCACAATACCTATTTTTTGCAACTGCTTGTTCAGTGTCATCTTTCATGGTCGCGGCAGCCACATTCCTATATGCGGAAAATGCAAAACATGCCCGTGTACCATGCATTAAGTGCATATTAGAAAACCCGGGGCGGTCAGAAGCATTGCGGAGTCCTCCACTACGGCGTACTTGATAATCATATCGTGCTTTTGGCGTGTGAAACCCCGGAAGTTATGCTCCTGAAAATCCGGTGTGGCGTCGATGCCGTAGCCGGCGTTGGCGTACCGTGAGCGAAAATCGCCGTATATATTCTATACGGCACCAAAGTTCTTCTACCACCAAAGTTGCTCATACGTTGTCTTACATTCTTTACAAAGTTATTCCTCGGAATTTTGAGAATGACAGCCCACAAACAAACGTAATGCAACAAAACACTGACATCGCATGCGTTTATAAGTTAAATCTTCGCACACTGAAATGTTATAAGTGCGAAAAAATAACAGGAAATCGGCCCACGCAAGAGTCCGCGTTTTTACCAGAAAGCTCGCGTTCGTGTATAGCGTTCGCCGCCAGCCTTTCCCGGTAAACATTACGGTTACATAGGCTGCAGTTGCCGGGAAACGTGAGAAGCAGTCAGGGATCTTTGAGTGCTATCGCGTTCCACTCCTAAAAGCGAAGCTTAAGGTCCTCCAAGCTTTTTGGCTCGTCTTCTGTTACTACACATGCAATTCCCTAGTAGCACAAGGCTCATCTACCACAGCAGCGCAGTTAGCTGAAGCTTGAGAAAGTTGCGTGCAACTATTTTCATATCATCCCATAGTCACGTGCTCGTTTACATTGATATCAGTCATTTAGGAAAGCCTGACAACGCAGCGTGATTTACGGGGACGGCCGTGTGAGCCGAGTACATTTAATGTACTTACAGTAAGAAGGAGTGACTCGAGTAAAGGTCAGCCGCATAGATGAAAACGAATAGAGTCTCACGCGGGTCGTACTCTACGCCCGAGCCAACCCTTAAAAGAGTAATATAGATCCTAATGGGTAGGGTTTTTATGACCGTGCTAAAGAAAAGAAAGGGATCGTGATCATTATACTTAAACTTTTCCACTAGGTTTCATGAATAATGAAACAATTTTTGAACCGTAACTGTCAGCTTGTTCTGAAACAGCCTATTTGCATATGTAATTGAACATGGAGACATACCTTTTTAGTGAGAAGTGATGGAGAACTTTTACGAAGAATTTTGCATGATTATTCAAGGGAAGAGGAACAGAAGAGTGCAAAAAAAAGAAAATATAAGCGTATGAGCATTGTTTGAATGATGTAGTAACGCATATCAATAATCGATCGCGTTAATGAAGTATCGCGATGGACTGCTTCAAATGCTAGATTCCGCTTGATACAGTTAGTTTTAGAGTACTTGAAAAAGAAGTTACGCGTGTTTTGAACAACACAGAACTGCTTATAACAGTGACACAAACAGTGAAAAAGGGTGGAATATATATATTCCACCCTTTTTCAGAATCGTACGATAGATGCATGCGCACGAACTTTGGTGCAGACAATTACCGCAGAGGCGGGAACGCCCCCCCCTCCTTTTTTTCCCAGGGCACTAATCAAAAGATCTTTATTTATTATACGATAAAGGGCAATCGTCCTTCCTTTTCCTTGCGCTTCACATCTATTTACAAGTCATTGGGAATTACATTTTGTATGAATAAACATAACCTTGTATGTTTGCTGTATTTTAAAAGCAATTTCTCCCCCCCCCCCCTCCTTTATTCGCGTTGTTTCAACCGCAACTTCCACAGCCCCCCGTGTTGACGTCACTTGCAATTGGCTTTAGACCCCTTTTAGTCCAAATCTTCGCGACCACGTGAATTCAGCTTGTGCGGAGCATTGACTTCTTTCTTTCTTTCTTTCTTTCTTTCTTCTTTCTTTCTTTCTTTCTTTCTTTCCTTCTGTTTTCCTTCTCTTTCTTTCCTTCTTTCCGACCTTCTTTTTTTTCTTTCCTTCTGTTTTCCTTCTCCTTCTTTCCTTCTTTCTTTCCTTCTTTCCGACCTTCTTTCTTTCTTTCTTTCTTTCTTTCTCTCTTTCTTTCTTTCTTTCTTTCTTTCTTTCTTTCTTTCTTTCTGGGGATTTACGTGCCAAAACCAGTTCCGATTATGAGGCATGCCGCAGTGGAGGGCTCTGGATTAATTTTCACCACCTGGGGTTCTCTAACGTGCACTACAACGCAAGCACACGGTCGTTTTTGCATTTCGCCTCCATCTAAACGCGGCTGCCGCGGCCGGGATTCGATCCCGCGACCTCGTGCTCAGCAGGGAGCATTGACTTCGATCCCAAGTTTACTGCAGCGACCAATATATTCTGGGCTGGGAATACAAAAGTCGACCAATATTTTGAAACGATGTTAGTTTAGAGATTAGCTCGTTTGGGTTCAAGTATCACGCGATTTGAGGAGTACTGTTTCTTTATGTTCTTAATATGGTGTGCTCACTGTCGTTTCCGTATAATATTCGTGTAAGACATAGATCGCGGCTGCAGCTGGCTTAGGACTATAAATGTGCTTTGACGGTCGTGAGAAAGCTTGAATTAGGCCTACGAATTTGTGCAGCAAAACAAGGAATAACAGTGCTAGTTGAGTCGTATCAATGTTATGAGTGCTTTTTTATTCTACCCCTTCAACCTATTTGCGCTACCTGGGTTTTAATTTATGAATAGAAGAGATAGATAAATACGGAGAGACCATGTACGCTAATCCTGCATTTTGGATGTACGCCGTGAAAAGGAGTCCCGTCATACATTCTAATAAAATGACATCTAAGGATTTCTATGCCAAGAGCCCGATTCGCATACACCGTGGGCGCTCGGAATGAAAAGCTTCAGTTTTTCTTGCCAAAATAGAAAACAAATTCTCTATGCAACCATCATTCCTCTGTGATTTATGCGGTAGGTCATTAAAGAAGCAAAAGACCACTCGGGTGAGAACAGAGAGAGTCATTTGCATTTAGAACGCTCTCTGCTCATTTACTTATGCACAGTGATATATCACCATGAGCATGGGGATCGAACAGAGGCTCATGCATTACGCGCATTAGCCGCAAGCTGGCAGCACGAGTTTTCAGAGAGAAAAGGACTTCTGACGACAATATAAATTGCACCCATTATACCGTCTCCTCTCGCCACAAAGCACGACCTGGAAGTAATGAGGACTGACGAAAGATACTAGTCGAAATGGAAATAGCCATCCTAATGCCGAGGCAACATCATTTGGCTGCGAAGTAGGAGCTAGTCATGGAGGTCGATTCATGGTTGTAGCTAGACTGCTCTGATGGCGCCATGCGAAGAGTCCCGTGAACTAGAAGTAATAATGAAACGAACCCCCCCAAAAAATGGTTTACAGAGATAAACAGCAGCATGCTCTTAGGTAATATAATATTCAGGAACACGTGTTAGCTTTAGTTTTGCTGCATTTGTCATTATTGTTTACTTTCATAAGAGAGCGCAAACGTTTAGAGCACAAACTAAAGGTTCCGCAATTTTGACTTATTTGGGACAGTACGGGAGGCGGAGTCAATGTTTCCGGTCAAATGTTAGAGCATTTGAATGTGGTGGAAGGAGTATCCAAAGAATATTGGGGAATAGTGTTCTACACAGTTATAGGCTGTCTTTTCCCAAGTAACGATCGCTATTCCATTGTGTGCTTCTTCCCATATTGTACTACTAGACAATTACAATGCGCCTTAAGAAGCGTATACTCGTAGAATGGTGAGGCCTGTTCGAGCGCAGTCACTCAATGAGTTTTGCAGAGAGCCCTGATACTTTCGTGCTTCAATGCATAAAACGACGTTTTGTTAAGAAAGTAAGTGGAACGCCAATGCATTTCTCCGCAAAGTTCGGCATATAATGTCTTGAAACTAGTGTCATCTTGAGGATTTGTTCCAAGTGGATGCACCTTGTGAATTGCGAACTTCACGGTTACAATTTGTAAATTGCAATAAGGGCCGTAAGGTAATTAGTTAAAAATAAATAGTGAATTTTTGTTAATTAGTCGACTATGCATTTCAATTGTTTGTGCAAGTAACGTCCGCCTCTTCGGGTAGACCAGTTTATGAACTAGAATTGTTCTATCTGCTACAGGCAACTTAAAAAAAATTTTGAAATTGTTCGCCGAAACACCCTGTATATGATGAAACGGGGGCATGCCCTTTTCTCAGAAAGAGGACAAAGACTTGGACGCTCTCGTAATCATTGCTACTGAGTTCTTCGCGGTATGTCGCTTAAACATACGGAACATTCTCGCTGCATGCAAAAGCGCCTGCGACAGACCGGTGACAACGCAAGAAGAATTGCTATCCCCGGTATTGCGTCCGTGTCTGGAATTGTTCAGGAGCTGCTGAACATCTCGTTATAGTGAACCGCCCGCGTGCATTTCAGCCAACGGTGCCACACCCACACAGGATTCTCGATTCAGGAACAAAGTAAGAACTGACGTTCAGAGGTAGGCTCTAGCAAGGCGAAAATGGCAAGACAATAAGGAAATCTTCCTAGCCGTGATCACAAAGAGTACAGCGCATTTCAAGAGATAATAATGGTGAATACTGCATGCATACTGAATTCGTTGTTTTGACTGTTTGTAACGTTGTCTCGTTCCCGAACTTCTCCCAAAGGTTGCGCGGAAAGTGCATCCTGCTGTTGAAGAACAACGAATAAAGAAACTGAGCGCAACGCGAAGGTATAACCTCTTTGTATATATGTCGATTAAGTTAGGGACACTCTGAAGCAATCGTTTGGATGGGAATCGTATGTTTTAATAAAAAAAGTTGTCGCAGTTCACCTGAAAGACGAAGCATCAATTGCGATAGCAAACTTGTAGAGAGCTATATGGAGTAATGATATTAGCTTTATCAGCTGTATAAACTTGGACATGCAGCAGCATCGGTAACACGCAGAACTGTTGTCGACGCCATCGGCGTTTTGCCCGCGTTCGCTCAAAATGCGTGCGGCGTTGCTGACCGTTGCCGGAGCCTCTGATATAAATAGGCACTGCGTGCCGCAGCTAAACGTCGCCTCCCTTCCCTCCCCCTCCCCCACGGCCTCTCGCTCGTCGGAAGAAGGCGCGTTTGCTCTACATACATGGTGATTGTGAAGGAGAACAGAGACGCCTAATTCTGCAGCCCTTAAGCGAGCACGGCGCAGAACGCGCGTTTGTTCTCCGCCGTGCGTTCACTCCCCGTGAAAGACGCGCCCCTCGCGCCCTTTCACTCGCACATACAGCGTTCGGCGCGCGGCGACGATTTCTTCTCCAAATGACGTCATACGGAACCTCACGGCGACGGCGACGGCGACGCCGACGGCAGAAATCTGCTTTTGACTGTCCATATAATTGCTATCGCAATAATAAACATATATGTATAAAGCTTGCACCAGGCGCTGCCTCATGAACATATCAATGCTTTCAGAGAAGGGCTTATACTGGTAAGTATTTTTTCTACTCATAGGGAAGAAAGTATGGCTGTTTAGCAACTGAAGTGTCTGAAATATAAGCAGTGTGCCTGCTATTGAGAATGCTGCCATGATGATGAATGCCGTTTACTTTTGAGAAATAGAATGAGTGAATGAAGTCAGTGATGCGATCCTGGGCGCACCAAAATGAGAAATTGTTGACACCCACGAGCACGTACAAAAAGTAAGACGCCGTGTGGCCTCCTGTCTTCGCTTCTCTTTGTCCAAGTTCACTCCGGGGTATTGTGACAAACTTGCACCAGTGTCCTTGCTTCTAGAAAGAAAGCGTTTCAGGATGGTAGATAAGCACAGAAGCTGAACGCCTAATGATAAGTTCCAGAACACCTCTCGTGTCAGTGTAAAGGAGCAGGATTGTTAAAGCTAACGTGCAGCTTTCAGGAAACTGCAATTGGGATGGTCATTAAGAAACCATTCTGCATTACAAAATGTCCGCAGCCCCCATCAGGCCTTTGAACAGTGGCGTAAACAAGGAACTTAGTGGACGCCAGTCCCAGATGCAGAAAAAAAGTTGTCGCAGTTTCACCTGAAAGGCGAAGCATCAATTGCGATAGCAAATTTGTAGAGAGCTATACGGAGTAATGATATTAGCTTTATCAGCTGTATAAACTTGGACATGCAGCAGCACCGGCAACACGCAGAACTGTTGTCGACGCCGTCGGCGTTTTGCCCGCGTTCGCTCAAAATGCGTGCGGCGTTGCTGACTGTTGCCGGAGCCTCTGATATAAATAGGCACTTGGTGCCGCAGCTAAACGTCGCCTCCCTTCCCTCCCCCTCCCCCACGGCCTCTCGTGCGTCGGAAGAAGGCGCGTTTGCTCTACATATATGGTGATTGTAAAGGAGGAAAGAGACGCTTACTTCTGCAGCCCTTAAGCGAGCACGGCGCAGAACGCGCGTTTGTTCTCCGCCGTGCGTTCACTCCCCGTGAAAGCGCGCGCCCCTCGCGCCCTTTCACTCGCACATACAGCGTTCGGCGCGCGCGATTTCATCTCCATTGACGTCATACGGAACCTCACGGCGACGGCGACGGCTACGGCGACGGCGACGCCGACGGCAGAAATCTGCTTTTGAGTGTCCATATAATTGCTATCGCAATAAAAAAAGAAGTAAAGAAAGGAATCAGAAAAGACAGACGGTGTGCAAATTTTATCAAGCTACACTACAACAAACGATCGGTACGAGCATGAGTTGGAAACTGAGATAGCTCTCGGCTCACCCGTCATCTTTCTGCGACCAAACAGTGTGATAGCGCTTACCTAACTTTCAAGCTGTAGATTCACAACGAAACACTGTAAGATAGCGCACCACTCAGTCGCGCACACTGCTCACGCTCTTTAACCTCAACGTACTTAATAAGAGTGTTATTAAGTGCGTTGCATCAAGTGAATATTACTTTGCACTCAATACAAAACAGAAGGCTGGACGAGTAAAACTTGGTTAATTATGTGCAGCGCGGAGGAACTGGACCCACGAGAGAAACAATCAACCAAAGGCACATGCGCAACGATGGTTGCGAGCACGCTTGTCAAATGCGCCGCGTATGGGTCTCCGTCCTCTAATCCGTTAACACTTGCTGCATAGAATGATTTTGCAACCACAGCAGATCACGTAAAAAAAGTTGTCGCAGTTTCACCTGAAAGGTGAAGCATCAATTGCGATAGCAAATTTGTAGAGAGATATACGGAGTAATCATATTAGCTTTATCAGCTGTATAAACTTGGACATGCAGCAGCACCGGCAACGCGCCGAACTGTTGTCGACGCCGTCGGCATTTTGCCCGCGTTCGCTCAAAATGCGTGCGGCGTTGGTGACTGTTGCCGGAGCCTCTGATATAAATAGGCACTTGGTGCCGCAGCTAAACGTCGCCTCCCTTCCCTCCCCCTTCCCCCCCCTCCCCCACGGCCTCTCGCGCATCGGAAGAAGGCGCGTTTGCTCTACATATATGGTGATTGTAAAGGAGGAAAGAGACGCCTACTTCTGCAGCCCTTAAGGAAGCACGGCGCAGAACGCGCGTTTGTTCTCCGCCGTGCGTTCACTCCCCGTGAAAGAGCGCGTCCCTCGCGCCCTTTCACTCGCACATACAGCGTTCGGCGGCGCGCGGCCACGATTTCATCTCCATTGACGTCATACGGAACCTCACGGCGACGGCGACGGCGACGGCGACGGCGACGCCGACGGCGACGGCGACGCCGACGGCAGAAATCTGCTTTTGAGTGTCCATATAATTGCTATCGCAATAAAAAAATGTCACAGTTTCGCCCTAAGGGCGAAGCAATGAATGCGATAGCAACACAGCAATGTCATACGAAGTAAGGTGAGCGGCTTTGGTAGCAACAACACGCAGAACTGTTGTCGACGCCATCGGCGTTTTGCTCGCGTTAGCTCAAAATGCGTGCGGCGTTGGTGACTGTTGCTGGAGCCTCTGATATAAATAGGCACTTGGTGCCGCAGCTAAACGTCGCCTCCCTTCCCTCCCCCTCCCCCACGGCCTCTCGCGCGTCCGACGAAGGCGCGTTTGCTATACATATATGGTGATTGTAAAGGAGAAAAGAGACGCCTACTTCTGCAGCCCTTAAGCGAGCACGGCGCAGAACGCGCGTTTGTTCTCCGCCGTGCGTTCACTCCCCGTGAAAGACGCGCCCCTCGCGCCCTTTCACTCGCACATACAGCGTTCGGCGCGCGGCGACGATTTCATCTCCAAATGACGTCATACGGAACCTCACGGCGACGGCGACGGCGACGGCGACGGCGACGCCGACGGCAGAAATCTGCTTTTGAGTGTCCATATAATTGCTATCGCAATAAAATACGTCATGATGACACGCGACTTAAGCTTTTGTCTGTATATGATTCCAGCTTACCGTAACCTTTTGACTGGTTGCTGAAAACAACCTTGAAGAATGAATTTTATGCCTCGTGTCAGAGGCGGCTGCCTAGAAGTAGGACCGGAAAAAAAATGCAGCTGAATTATTGAAGCTGAGAGCCATGGATGCCGGAAACTGGCCAACCAACGGCAAGCCGCAATGAACACGAAGAGTCTTGAACTAACTCGCTTCCTCCCGTATAAGCTCTTTTTCTGGCGTGATAACTCGGCCCACTATCCCGTTTGTTTATTTTTTTTATTTTTGCGCCTAGTCAGGTGGCCTTAGGTATAAAAGCAGTAAACGGGGTGCAGCGCTTTCGTGTGTTACTGCTTCTCTTGTATTTGTACCGTGTTTATTCAGACGAATCGAGGCACACTAAGAAGAGCTGTGCAGCAATCAAGTCCTTCTATTTTATGCATACAGGCTCAGAGCAATAGAGCCTCTCCTGGAACTGTACCTGAGGGTGTGTAATGTTGTGTTGGACACGGCTTTCGGGTAGCCTGCTCCCTCGGGTCTATGGGCTATCGCAGTCAAGGGATTCTGCAGTAAGTCTGAACTGGATGGTTAACGCATCTAAGGCACTGGTCTGCTTGTGTTTTGTTGGCGTACTGAATATGCGTGTCTTCCAGGTCCAGGTGGCTGAAATAATAAGAGTTCCAGATGGGAAAGCAGGGCAGTGTGCATCAAAGTCTTTGAGACTTCCGACGTTTCTGTCCCTTTTGCTCTTTCATTGTCTAACAGCAAGGATGAGGGATTCCTGTTTGTGTACAATTTAAAAAAAATCTTGCTGTTTATCCTTGTTGATACAAAACGGACAGTGAAACACAAAAGAAAGTGCAAAAGAAAGCGAAACACAGTCTGGATATCCGTAACGATAACGTGCGTATAATTTCCCAAACGATACCTGCCGTTGACGACTAGAAGCATGCGTTGAGCCTGGATGCATACCGAATTTGAAACTTGCAAGCTTCAAGCATTTCGATCTGTCAGGCGCTGATATGGAAAGACCGCTTAATGAGCACTTAAGGACACGCCACAATTCTGCGGCGTGTCCGGGAATTGTGGCTCGCGGGGCGATTTATGTGTTCGCGGGCAACCATTGCACCTGGTCAGCTGCACCGAGGCGTGTGAACCTCGAGCAAGAGGGCCGTGTGGCGTTAAGTGATGTTGGCCTGTGCGTTCCAAACGCAGGACTGTATTGTTGATGGTGCCGCCAGCTTTAAAAAAAAAAAAGATCAGACAGATTGGTAGAATGGGGCGAGGAGACCTAAAGTAGACCGCCCAATTCGCCAGGTTATTTGAAAGAGTGTTTAGAGAAGGACGGGAAGCGAGCGAACCGATAATCGGCCGCCGCCGGTAATCGATGTATGCTATACTTTGTCCTAATAAATATATGTATTCCTAAGTTGGCTGCCCTGAGTGCAAAGTGTCACCGGATGGCGACGAAGACTCTTTGAAGAATCGTCTGCCTGGAAGACTTGGAAAAGGAAGAAACTTAACTTTCTTTGACGCCAACTTTGACTCACAGCCGCTCAACAGGAGCATTATTATACATGCACACAGTACTCAATTCCGCAGCTGAAGGCAGAACGCTGCCCCCACTCCGTCGGCAAGCCACCTCCTTGAGTCAAGCATGAAGAACTGGAACGCCAATGCATTCCTTCGCAAACTTCGGGAAATAATATCTTGAAACTGGTGTCATCCTGAGAATTCGTTCCAAGTGGATGCGCCTTGCGAACTCCACGGCTAGAATTTGCAAATTACAATATGGGCCATAAGGGAATTAGCTAACAACTTAATTAGTGATATTTTAATAATGAGTCGATTATGCATGTAAATTTTTTGTGCTAGATATGTCCGCCTTCGAGTAGACCAGTTCATGAACTAGAATTGTGCTATCTGCCACTAACAACCTTTAAACATTCTTTAAAGTGTTCGCTGAAACACTCTGTAATCACCTCGCATTCGGAGATGGTAGCTTAAAGGATGTGGTGAGAGTTTAAAGAAATTTATTTTTGAGCTCATTTGTTGCAGGTCTTGCTTAACGCTATTTATATGTTTAGAAGAAATACGCAGCCTAGCCAGAGAAACAGGCAGGCTTTTCAATATATTGTAGATTTGCAGCGTTTGAGACATCTGGCTCCATTCTAAACATGTGACGCTGGTCGTATAGGAGAAGGCTACAGACAAGCACGTTTCCGCACGGGCCACTGTTCCACGCGATTTATCCGACATGCTGTGACTCGCCTGCAAGAAATGTCCAATGCCGTGCACTTTCTGCGATATGGCGTGGGAGTTTGCGCACAACATGACACTGCCCCCGATTCCCCAACTTTCCCCAACACTCCGGAGCAGTGCGAGGAACTGCTGCCCAGCTCGTACCCTGAGGACCAGCTTCGACTGGAGGACAGAGCGCGACGTGCGGCGAGGAACGACGCCGTCCACAACTGACGACGCCGCCCACCCGCGGACGATCATCGTCGCCTGCTCTTTACTAAAGTTTATTCTCTCTCTCGAAAGCGTTATGTGTCCAATGAGGCAGAACAGACAGCGTCGTCCGCAACGAGTGGTACCAAAAATCAATGTGACGCCATCAGCGTCTTGTATAACGTCAGCAGTAATTATGTATAATTATATTGAATTAAAGTTAATTAAGGTGAATTAAACTTATAACAAGTTAGAGTAAGGTGTCTTAAGGTAGAGTAAAGTGAATTACGAGGAAATAAAGTTAATGAAGGGGAATTAAAGTGAATTGAGGTAGATTAAGGTTGGTACAAATTAGAGCAAGGTGAATTAAAGTGGAATAAGGGGGATTAAGGTGGATGAAGGTTGGTACAAAAAAGAGCAAAGTGCATTAAGATGAATTAAGGTGGATTAAAGTAGAATAAGGTTTATTAAAGTGGATTAAGGTTGATTAAGGTCGGTACAAATTATAGCAAGGTGGATTAAGGCACAGCTGTGAAGCACACGTGACAATGTATGACGTCACGTATCATGGACGTAACCAATTGATTAGAGAAGTTATATTGCTTTAGCATTCAAATCACGCGAGGATACCGTCCACACCCACTCCGCGTCTCTGGAGACGTCATTTTCCGCAATGCGGGATGTACATGTGCCGTCGATAGCGGGTCAGCACGATGGCACGGCGGCTGCGGCGACGTCATGAACGCGCCAATTGCCTATAACTGCTATCGCAGTAAAATACGGAGAGGGACAGAATACTTTTTAATGAAAGGCAAATATTTTTGCTGGCATCTACGTTGTCGCCTATGTTGACGCCTTTTTTTCAACTATGATATTCTGGACACCCTGGTTCAATTAAGTCGCTTTTTATTTTTTCATGCTTTGTTGTTAGTACTCTTATTTTCGATTGGTATTGTTTATATATCAAATTTTCACTCACCTTAAATCCCCCCCCCCCCTATGTAATGCCCACGGGGGCCTTTAGGGTATTGAATAAATAAATAAATAAATAATATAATAAATAAATAAATAAATAAATAAATAAATAAATAAATAAATAAATAAATAAATAAATAAATACGCTCTCTGCATTGGAGAGGGGGCGAGGGATGGAAATTGCCCGAGAGGCGCTGTATATGACATTTAAGTGAGCAATAAAGGGACTGTTCACCGTTCTTCAAGTACCTCCTATTTTGTAACTAAACGGGAGGTGGTTTCTTTGGGAAAACCGTCCGCGGTTGCGGAGTGGCCTCTGGCGTGGCGCTGCTAACTACAAAGTCGCGGGATCAAATCCCGGCCGCGGCGGCCAGGATTTGATCAAAAAAAAAAAAAAAAACCGCCCAGCGTACCGTGCATTTCGTGTACGTTAAATAACCCCAGGTGGTCAAAATTATTCCGGAGTCCCGCATTGCGGCACGCCTCATAATCGGATCGTGGCTTGGCACGTAAAAACCCAGCACTTCGAGAAATTTCGAGAACAGACTATTTCGATCTGCGTAGTCTCTTTTTAAAGCTGTGTGCGGGTGCCCGCAAGCGATGGCAATGCCATGCCGTTGAAATGAGAAACCGGAAGCGCACTGGGTTTCAATGGGGAATGTTTACGTTCACTTTAACACGGAAATTATGACCCTAATGGTCGTGCTTAGCCTGTAATCGGTTGCATAAGTCTATAGCTTTTTTTTTTCAATCACGTATAATCACACATGTGTCCTACAGGCACAGTCTTTGTAGCCTGTGCCTTTCTGTTTGCGCGGCAGCCGAAATCCAAGGCGAACATGCTATGGTTTTGCAAGAATATTGTGGTAAGGAATGCCTACACTGCGTTGGGACGCCGCCGGTAGACCTTTACAGTGCAACGCATTTTTGAAGTCCTGAATACGATAGCGACCCTCGCACCACTCTCCCAACGCTACTCGCACTATTGCGCGAAGTCAAGAGTACCCACTAATTGACTCCCATATATACACTACTCCGTTCATCTGGTAAGAAGGTAAGACCAACTTTCAAAACGCAGTAACTGGAAATAATTAATTTCTCTATGGCGCAATGAATTCAAACATAAAAATAAAATTTCAAGGAATTCACCAATGTTTCTCTGCAAGGTAACTCTAGCTGCGCGGGTTTTAGGTCACGTGACAGTACACAGTTACCATCTGTTTCCCCGTCAGGCGCCCCAGCATGTAATCTTGTGCAATTTTTTGGAGCCAAGCTAAAAAAATTGCCCCCACCTCCCCGAAGGGAATCGTGAGGAAATGCGAATGCATTTCTTGCGCCGCGAGTACACGGCGTAGTAATTTTAATGGCGTAAATTAACGACGAGACGAGGATTTGTACCGTAACCATTTATTTACACATTCATCAGCACCTGTTTGTGTTGTCATTGTACCTGACGGCCATAATCACAGCCTTGTGGTCGCTAAAGTGTACAGTCAAAGGGTCTTTGAGAAGCATGCGCACGTCACAGTTTCGGGTAAAGGCGAGATCAATGCAACTTCCGTGAATGGTAGTCGGACACTTGTCGGACTCGGCGGAGGCACACTGCATAGAGTACTTTGTCCGCATGTACTCCACCAACCACTCGCCGCTCTTCTTTCTCACGTCCACGTTAACGTCACCAACCAAGACGACGGGGTCAGATGTCGAACACGAACTTCAGCGTTCTCGGCTCGCCGTTGACGTCTCACAGCGGCGTATCGAGCACACATCTCCGGATCTTCGGCTCGGCGTTGGCGTTTCGCAGCGGCTTCCCGAGCACGGAGTTCGGTATCGGCAGCTCGCTTCGCTCGCTTGCGTTCGGCATCACGCGCTCTTCGCTTCGCAGCCTTGTCTTCCGCTTCTTCTCCTCCGGTTGATGATGACGTTGAAGCTACTGCAGGGACGTCACCTCCAGCGAGAGGTGTAATGCTCGGGATGGATTGTATTACACTTCTTGCTAGGGGTACCGTTGCCGTCAGACATTCGCCTTCACCGACTTCTGCCATCGCCTTGAGAGGCGCCCAGCCAGCGAACGGTCGAGAGTGAGGCGCGCGCTTCACTCCATTTATATATACGTGCGAGCGAGCGAACGGGAGAGTGGGGCGCAGGGAGGAGAGAGAGCGAACGGCGAGAGAAGGAGCGGCGAAGCACTGCACCTACCCTCTCCTACACTCTCTCCACACACGCGGGAGCTCCGCCGAGTTCCCGCGATGCGAGCGCCCTCACCACCGTGACCCTCACACGCCAGAGCGCGCTCCTCCTCTCCACTCACTCTCCGCTACTCCGCCCGCAGCACTAGCTCCGGTTGCTAGGGGCGAGGATAAGCGCGCGCGCCCGCAGCTGCAGCTATGGGAGAGGGAGTGAGAGCGGAGAGATAACACCTGCCGGCGCGCGGACACCGACAGACGCCTGACATGCCCCGACTAAGAAATGCATTCGCATTTAAAATATGTGGTTCCTTGTTTATGCAATAAAAGCATGTTCGTTTTCGAGAACAGGACACACGAGCTTCTCATTCCCCCCTATTGCAAAAACCAGCGTCTTCCAGTGCCTTCCAGTGTGAAACCAGTGCGTTTTTTGACACTGGGTGGCACTGGGGACGCTGGCGCACGCTGGGAGTCACTGCGACACTGGTGAGATCGCTGGAGAAGTGCGGGGTCACACTGGACGAGACGCTGGTTTCACTGCTATGACGCTGGGGCGCACTGGTGTGCGCTGTACACGCGCTGGTTGGCGCTGGAGTTCGCTGGCTCGCACTGGACGCTGCGCTGGTTTCGTTTGTGCCGCACTGCCGGAGTATAGGCGCTGTTGAATAATAAATGCTTGATACAATTTTATGGGCATCTCCTGTCCAAAAAACAGACTCCTGTCCTAAATAGCGCTATAAGTTGGGATAATAAATGTCGGTTTCGTGTCGGTGCTGTTGCAGCTTGGAATAAAGGTGCGTGAGCTATAGCCCATGCGTATGCGACACTTCAGATCACTTTCGCTTTGTACATTTCCCTTTTGACTGTGCGGATAGCTGTATTCGTGAACGAAATTGCGCAAACGCAGATAACGCCTTGTTTTCTAGTAGTTTGTACGCAATCGATGACTGCGAGTTGTCGCAGTGTTGTACAGTCGACACGAAACCGAGCAGCCGTTCAGACGCGTTCGAACGGACCTCAGAAAGCCTGCCGCTGATTGATATTATCGCACCGACAACAAAGCTGCGGTGATTCGTGCGCTTTCACTTTCCCTGCTGTACTAAAA
Source organism: Dermacentor silvarum (assembly GCF_013339745.2). Lineage (NCBI taxonomy): Eukaryota > Metazoa > Arthropoda > Arachnida > Ixodida > Ixodidae > Dermacentor > Dermacentor silvarum. The sequence continues at coordinate 112,087,267 of NC_051159.1, read as the reverse complement.
ATAATAGTTAAAAGGTTCTGAAGCTCAAATAAAGACATTTTCGCATTCGCCAGGTACCCACACCCAGATCGTTCGCTTCAACCGAAGGTTAAGCCTACCGTACCCGCCGAGTTCGTCTACACTCTATCGGCCCGTCTGGGCTGAGGAATCAACAAGTCTAACGAGGATAAATCACTCTGTAGTTCACCTTTCCCATCCGTGTTTTTAAACAGACCGTTCTTTCGTGTGTACAGTGTCAGCACAAGCGATGAGCCCCGATATGACGTGTTATAAACATACCTATATGTGCTGTCGCCGAAGGCTGTCAGCAGCATTAACCGACCGCTTCTCTTACGGAGTTATAAGACTGCAAGCAAGTTATAAGATTGCAAAGCATTGTCGAGCTATGAAAATGTTGCATTACTTTTGCGCGAAGAATAAGAAACGGCTGTCAAAATCGGCAGTAACGGTCCGTACAACATTCCGGGTCGGCGGTTCACTTAAGGCTTTTTTCGTAGTTATTATACCAATCGCAAAATCAAATCAGTGTTGCAGCACTTCCAGGCATACTATGCAATACGGACAACAACTTTTTCATTCTGATAGAGGCGTAAGTTTTAGTTGAAGGCGATATCGCATCTATCATGTCTGTGCGAGACGTCTGTGCAAAGCTACAACTGTGTCTGCGCGTTGACATGGCAAAATATGAATCTGTAACCATGAGTCGGCGTGGCGTAGTGGTAAGATACTTGGATTAGGATGTGTAGGTTGGAGGTTCGAATGCTCGTGAATATTTTTTTTGTTATTGCATTACAGCGTTCTCTGTTTCTTTCTGTATTCGAAAAAAAATAAGGTAGGCAGGCACCACGTATTTCTTTCTCTAGAGCTGCATTTCGCACCAGTACCCCGCGCCCAACGCCTCCCAGTATGCCGCGCCTTGCAAGCGTCCCAGCATCCAGCGCGCGACACTGGGCCCATAATCAGGCATGGCACTGGGCACTGGATACTGGGTTTTGCAATAGGGCCATCACAATCTAAATACATGTTCTGAGAAGTAGACGGCCCTTTTTAATGGTAGCATTTGTTTATATTTACTAAAGCATAAAAACAATTAAAGCAGCAGAAATGGTTAAACATCATCGGCTTCACACTTAACGCACATTCTGCGTATGGGCGGTGCTCTTATCAACTGACACGCTGTATTGCTGGTCGTAAAGGGAAGTTTGAACCTCCTTTTTTCGTTTCGACAATGTTTCTGCATCGTTTTCAAGTATTCCAATCCGCCTCCGGGAGCGGACAAGCGTGCATTACATTCGAAATAGAGGCAAGCGAAAAGGTGCGGTTATAAATTCATCAGCACGGCGTAAATCGCGACGCGATGAGAGGGATTCTAGTCCGGACGAGAGAGGATTCTAGTGCAGGCGGTGGGTGCGAACCCTCTCTTCCGCAGAGGGGGCTCGCGCTGGCCAGTCGGAAAGAGGGGGATGCCGGAGGCGTGTAATTGATTGCTGAATGCCGATGTAATGCGTTGGCACCTCTCTACCCAGACAGTGGTTTTCACTTTAGCGTTCAGTTAAGGAAAGTAGTCGCAGAAGTATCGACGTTTTGCTTTGCATGTTTGCAGCGCGGGCGCGAGAACTTTCATGAGAATCTTGGGCAGATGCGCATAAATTTGTAAGAATAAAGGAAAAAAGTCAATTATACGCAGTAGGTTTCGGTTTATGAAAAAGAGCGAAAAACATATTTGAAAGCCATAAACCTGTTTCTACCTAAACAAACACGAACTACTTTAGAGTGTTTGTAGAGAAAACATGTCGGAATCTTCCATTAAGGTGGTTCGATTGAGTAATTCCGTATAAGATATGAAAACGTCATTTCGACGTGAGTTACGAGCCCGCGAAACCGAGCAAGAGCGTTCCAGAAACGTCCAGATACCTCAATGACCGAGTCCTTGTTGCTCCTTGGGCTGTCGATGATTCCGGGGTGATCTTTCGCTAACTGTGGCCGAGTCTCGAAGCATAACCTCGCAAAAACTTGGCGGAACCGAGCTAAAGGTAGGTGGGGTCGCCAGCTTCACTGTTTGCGCAGTCTTCGCACCACTAGTGCGAAGCTGCCTGTAATTTTTTTGTGCATTGGGAGACTTTCGCTAACGTCTTCGCTGTAGAATGAAGAGTAATACCAAGTGTGCGTACCATTTTCATTGCAGGACTGTGTACTTCTTAGACGAGACCTGGGGAACTGCAGGACACAGAAAAGAAAATGTGTGGGAAGACACCCATGTTGTGACACGGCAAGACGCTTTCCCGCAAGGAACTACGACGGGTCTTCGAGCCCCATCTGGCAAGGGTGGTCGCCTCATTGTGTGCCACGCAGGTACCGAGAAGGGCTTCGGAAAAGGAGCGCATCTCGTCTTTTGTGCAAAAAAGAGTGTTGCTGATTACCATTCAGAGATGGATGGCCAGCGTTTTAAGAAGTGCTTTGTTGAACAATTATTACCGAACAGTGAACACGCATGTGTTATTGTCATGGAGAATCCCAGTTATCATAGCGTTGAGCTTGAAAAAGTGCCATCTATGCCCAGTAGAACAAGTGATATTCAGTCGTGGTGGAGCAGCAAAAACATTCCGTTTTATACTGACCAGCTAAAGACGGAGCAGCTGGAGTTTGTCAATAAGCATAAGGACAAGCATATTGGGTACAAAATTGACACCCTCGCCAAAGCAGGTGGTCATGATGTTTTAAGGTTGCCGCCGTATCACTGCGAACTCAATCCAATAGAGCTAGTTTGGAGCCAAGTGAAAAGGTGCGTGGCCGCAAATAAGGCAACATTTAAGCTTGAAGACGTAGAAAAACTTTTGCATGTAGAAATTGATTTAATAAGCGAGGAAAACTGGAGGCGGAACTGCGATCATCTGGAAAAAAAAGCGAGAACGAATCATGGGACAGGGATGGCGAAATTGACAATATTCAGAACTTGATAATCGAGCTTGGATCAGGCCCGAGCGCAAGCTCCGAAGGTAGTGGAAGTGAGACAAGTGTGCCTGGAAAGAAATACCCTGAGTGTTTTGCCTCCATTCTTTGTGTTATATTTGGCAAAGGTCGCTTACAAACTAGACTGTTTTCTGATTTTCACGATAGCTCTCTTCGCGCTCTCACTTCTGTCGGTATTTTCTTGTCTTGCTTTGTGTTATAGCTCATACTCATGTCATCATTTGTGTCTCGTAAAAATATTCTCTGCTGCGGAATGGTGGGGTAAAGAAAAAAAAAAGTTGTCGCAGTTTCACCTGAAAGGCGAAGCATCAATTGCGATAGCAAATTTGTAGAGAGCTATACGGAGTAATGATAGTAGCTTTATCAGCTGTATAAACTTGGACATGCAGCAGCACCGGCAGCACGCATATCTCTTGTCGACGCCGTCGGCGTTTTGCCCGCGTTCGCACAAAATGTGTGCGGCGTTGGTGACTGTTGCCGGAGCCTCTGGTATAAATAGGCACTTGGTGCCGCAGCTAAACGTCGCCTCCCTTCCCTCCCCCTCCCCCCCCCCCCCCCCCCCACGCCTTTCGCGCGTCGGAAGAAGGCGGGCGCGTTGGCTCTACATATATGGTGATTGTAAAGGAGGAAAGAGACGCCTACTTCTGCAGCCCTTAAGAGAGCACGGCACAGAACGCGCGTTTGTTCTCCGCCGTGGGTTCACTCCCCGTGAAAGCGCGCGTCCCTCGCGCCCTTTCAGTCGCACATACAGCGTTCGGCGGCGCGCGGCGACGACTTCATCTCCATTGACGTCATACGGAACCTCACGGCGACGGCGTCGGCGACGACGACGGCGACGCCGACGACAGAAATCTGCTTTGGAGTGTCCATATAATTGCTATCGCCATAAAAAGTGCACTGAATCTTCTGAAACATTACTCCACTGATAAATTCTTCATTTTGTAATCAGCTCATTGTACCTTCAGGCCACTATTTCAAATAGCGTGAGTATATAAGCTGCATCTCTGACAAAACTGACATATCCTTACTGAAACAAACCGAAATATAAAGCAGTGGCACGCGCCACATAATCGTGAACATCACTACGACAGGACTTTTTCTTGAGCTGGAATGTTCTTCATAAGTTAATTTATTTTCCTGAGGTCGAAAAAACTAAACATCTAAGATCGTCGATTCGCGGTTAGAAATCCTTACTGAATTATCTTTGTCTGCTCTCGCAACTTGCCGGCATGTTCTTGTTTTGAGTGCCCGGATAACGGCTCTGGCTTTTGGTTCAAGGTCACTTGAAGGTCGCCGACAATGGAAGATAAAAGCATTTCATGCCTAATACGTGCCTACCCAGCAAGACGGGGAAACACGGATAACTCCGCCAAACGACCCTTTTGACCCACGGATGACAATGTCGCAGTAACCGCTACATTTTGCTCCACGAGTTACAGCCACGAGATCACACCACCTTCATTCGGTATCTACTGATATATAAAAAAAAATCAGTGCCACAGTTGCAGGTATATACTTCGTATTCGAATGCTAGCTTAAAGGACATGAAGGATAATTGAAAATCATTTTTGTTAGAGTTTTTTTGTCATCGTATTGCACAACACTAATTAGACCTGTAAACGTAACCCGCCGGACAGCCAGAGCACCCACGGAGGCTTTTTAAGGTAGCAAGTGATAGCAGCGCGCATGGTTGATGGCTCCACCAGCGCTAGGTATTCTTGGCGAATGAGTTTGATGTGGCTCGTTAAGTCAGAAAAACATCATACAGATCCGACGGGCATGATGAAATCGATGTGAAGCGAAGCTATTGGGAAACGAACTGGTTACCTTCAGCACCTTGTTTTGCAGAATCGGGATTACGAGCCGCACCGGGTAAACACAGATACCGCCAATACCCGGACCATATGCGAGCTGCGATTACAGTCTCCGGGGTGGGCCCAATTTACTCGGAGAGAAATCGACCGAGCAGATGCGCTGAATAGCGGGGAGGAAGCAAAATGAAGTTTTGTGTTACCAAAAGAATTACGCGCACGAATGCTTCCTGTTGCGCGGACCCTTGTAGAATGCTGACAGCCCTATGTGCACATTGGCTTTTATTGCGATAGCAATTATATGGACACTCAAAAGCAGATTTCTGTCGTCGCCGTCGCCGTGAGGTTCCGTATGACGTCAATGGAGATGAAATCGTCGCCGCGCGCCGAACGCTGTATGTGCGAGTGAAAGGGCGCGAGGGGCGCGCGCTTTCAAAGGCAGTGAACGCACGGCGGAGAACAAACGCGCGTTCTGCGCCGTGCTCACCACACCGCCATTTTGGACGCTCTCTCCTCCCTTCATGTCGGACCCCGTGTCCATGCTTACGTGACCGCAGGCTCGTTCACACCGGAGGCGGAGCGGCAAAGGGGCCAAGCGGGCTTTTCAAAGCGGCGAGGCGGCGACCGCGCGGGCCTGTTCAGACCAGACGGCTTGCCTGGCTGCCCGCGCCGCCGAGGAGGCGGAGCATCGAGCGCTTTCGCGGGGGACGTGTCGCCATCTCGTGGCACCGGTCGACCGCCCGTGCCCAGATCTCGCGCCGAGATACACCAGCGCCACCGTCGTCTGGCGTTCTGATTGGCTGCGGCAAAGCGGCGAGCTTGGGCGGGCGGCAAAAAATCGGTCCGGGAGCGATCGGACTAGCCGCCTCGTTTTCTGCCCGCTTTCGCCGCCTGGAGAGGAAGTTTTCCCCGCTTTGCCGCTTGGCCGCTTGGCCGCTTTGCCGCTCCGCCTCCGGTGTGAACGAGCCTTTAAGGGCTGCAGAAGTAGGCGTCTCTTTCATCCTTTACTATCACCATATATGTAGAGCAAATGCACCTTGTTCCGACGCGCGAAAGACCGTGGGCGGGGGGGGGGGGGGGGGGGAGGGAAGGGAGGCGACGTTTAGCTGCGGCACCAAGTGCCTATTTATATCAGAGGCTACGGCAACAGTCACCAACGCCGCACGCGTTTTGTGCGAACGCGGGCAAAAGGCCAACGGCGTCGACAACAGTTCTGCGTGTTGCCGGTGCTGCTGCATGTCCAAGTTTATACAGCTGATAAAGCTACTATATCATTACTCTGTATAGCTCTCTGCAAATTTGCTATCGCAATTGATGCTTCGCCTTTCAGGTGAAACTGCGACCACTTTTTGCCGCCACCGTGAAGTGTGGACGGGCGGACGAGCGCGAGACGCGCGTTGGATGTTTGTGAACTGCGCAGGCTCTGCTACTACGCGGCCGTGTTGACCGTTTGTTCTCATTTTACGCTAATTCTAACAATGAAGCGCAGCTAAAAGAAATGTGTACAGCGTACCCATGGCTAGTTATCTATTTTTTACACTTGTAAGGTGCAGTCGTGATTTGCGCGTCCCTCGCCGAAAGACGTGTAGGCGACGGCAGCCACGTTCCATGAGGCAAGGAAGAAATGGGGTAAAGCGGTGGCTGCGACAAACCGACACGATCGTGTGGCCAACTACTCGACCGCTTGCAAGGCCACTTCGTCAGGGCTAGATGACGGTTCTGGATTGGTACACTGTAGTACATAAGATATCGCAGAACGCCGCACTTCATTTTTTGAGTAATCATTTGTTCCGATGCGTACAGGAATGACGTGAGACTGGACAGAAATTGTAGCGCCTGCAGTCAAGGCCTCTTACTGTCGCCGCTTTTGCGTTGTAGTAGCATTGCGAAGTGCGGGAACATGCGAAAATATATTCTGCCTACCCTGTTGCGCGGAACCAAGCTTGCGTTCGTAGGGACATGTGACGCAGGAACCACTCTATATGTAAGATATGTATGTCAGAACACGACAGCAAACAGTATGAGACCTGTAGCAGAGCGCGCACGGACCAAAAGCTTCCTACGCGCGTCCTGCGCGCGGCGATACGTTTACGCTCTGCGATGGTTGCGGGAACTCAATGTACGCACAGGGTTGTCGGAATTATTGCAATAGGTGTGTATTTGTTGCATTAAGAATATGTAGCTAGAATTTGCTGTTTCATTGCGTAATTCTGTGGAGAACAAAGCCGGTCATCGGCACAATTCTATAGAGTTTCTACGGGTGACTATATAAGTCTATCCATTATATATATGTGCTGCCCTGGGTTTAGCTACTCGGAAAGACATGATCAGCAATATTCAAGAGGACATGGAATGAACGCTTACGTTTAAGGACTGCAAATATGACAGAAGCCCATTCATGTTTTATCACATCATGATATTGTTACGGTGAAGAAAAAGAAGAAGGTGACACTAAATAGATGAAGACGAAGACTCTGGCCGTTGCCTGAACACCATATACACAGGAAAATTTTAAAAACATAAGTTGTACATACCGTATTTTCTCGCATATAACCCGCACCAAAAATTGAAATAATGTGCTTAAAAATGGGGGTGCGGGTTATCTGCGAATATTCGCGAAGGGAAGGGGTGGGGGTCGGCTTCACTGGAACGCGCGGCCTGCCGTGCAGAGTCCGCATTGTCCGCATGCCTATCGAAATCGACGTGTGTTAAGCCAATAAGAGGCCAACACAGGTTATTAGCTGATCCACATTCATAGTCTGGTTAGACGCTTTTCGGCATGGAGGAAGAAAAATGCTTTCCGGTATGGGTGTTCTGTGCTTTTCGAACGCTTTTAGCATGAGTCAGGTGCCGTTTCTTGTACGCCCAGTTTGCACAGTTGGCCAGCCTGAGGCATCATGAATGTGTCTCGGCGGCAGTCTTTCACTGTGAAAGAGAAACTGAAGATCATAGCTGCGGCTGAAGAAATCGCCAACAGAGCTGCTGCGAGATGGTTCCGAAGACGATTACGTCTTCGAGTGCGGCGACGAAGCCTCGGATGGCAGCAGTGAATTGGACAACACCGCTGACAACTTTGCGGCGGTCGTTTTGAAGTAAATTTATTTTGAAAACGAAATGATGGCTGCGCATAGTTGTAACTTCCTAATCCTCATTTTTTTGGATATGCGTGCGGGTTATACGCGAGGTTATATTTTTCTTTTTCGTGGAGTTCAAAGTTAGGGGTGCGGGTTATATACAAGGGTGGGTTATATGCACGAAAATACGGTATACATTATTTTAGACTCGTCGGCCTGCTTTCTTCCTGCAACATTTGGGTGGAGGTGCGGGGTACAATCCCGGAACCTTGCAGCGGACGTCATTTACCTGCCGCCACAATGGCAGATCAACGGACACAACCGACAACGCCTCAACAGTCCATGTCAATGGTCATCCCCACTCATCCGCGGTACCCGGGGACATTTTGTGGCACGGACAACGCCGACGTCTAGGACTGGCTTGCCATGTACGAACGAGTGTGCGACAACAACAGGTGGGATTCGACAATGATGCTAGCAAACCTGATGTTTTATCTGAGAGGAACTGCGAAGCAATGGTACGATACACATGAAGCTGACCTAACGAGTTGGGATGTATGCAAAGAAAAAATGCCAGACCTGTTTGGCATACCTGTTGGTTGTCAGTTGGCAGCAAAAAACGAACTTGCGTGCCGCGCTCAGACGTCCACAGAATCCTATGTCGTGTACATACAGGATGTGCTGGCTCTCTGTCGCAAGGCTAATAGGCAGTTTTAGCAGAGCGTTCGCGGTCCGCTCCGCTCAGACCGTCGTGTCCGAACGATTCGCGCAGAGCCGCTCAGCGGAACGCTAGCGGGAACGCTAATGCGCGTGCGCAGAACGCTCATATCGGCAGCGGTACGAAGAACGCTGCCCACGGTCCGCTACGAAGGGACGCTGCGGAGCGTTCGGAGCGAGCGGACGTACTTCGCGTCGGCTCCGTCGATGAGGCCAATTTTGGGAGGACCATTCGACCCCAGCCCGTCCAAAACGGTACGATCGGTTTCGGCTTGACACCCGGAGCACGTAGAGCCCAAATTTTGGTGAGTCCGCCCATTTTTGCGGATTTTACGCCTGTTTTGCGCCGGACAAAGTGGCGAGCCAGCTAGGCCTAACCGGCCAGCTAGGCTTAGCGACGGCTTCGGCCGCATCGGACCGCGCCGGTGGCCCCGCTTCGTGCGAAATGTCGGCGTCGGGTCACTCAGCCATGGATACGAGTCCGGCCCGGGACCAGCAGCCCACTTTGGACCGCAGCTCGGGACGCATGGTGGTTGCCGTCCCCGGAACGCCGATCGACGAGACCCCAGAAAACATCGCCGGTTGGGTGGTCGCCACTCAGCGAGGCAAGAAGGCCACTCTGAACAACGCCGAGAGTCCGCAGCAAGTTTCGGCACCCCAGCCCGGTAAGAAGGCAGCCCAGCCAACCCGGGCCCAGATTATCAAGAAAGTCAACGCGAACTTCGCGAAGACGGCACGCATGCCTCACGTGCCACGTGACGAATGCAAGGTGATAGTCAGGCCCCGCGGGGGACTGCTGGTGGGCAAGATTATGATGCCGGAGCTCGTGCAGGCGATTGCGGGTGCGGCGAGAATAAGTCTCGAAGACATACAGAGGGACACGATCTGTCCAAACGTTGCACAAAACATTATCGTGATCAGCACGCCGGAAGGCGAGAGAGTCAGCCGCTACGCGGCCATCCATGCACTCATGATTGGAAATCAAGCATACGAAGTGTGCGCTTACGCGGCGGCACCCGAAAATACGGTGAAGGGCGTAATCGGAGGCATCCCGCTCAGCGAAACGCCTGAAATGATCCGAGCGAAAGTTGTAAATATCTACAACGGTACGGCGCTCGAAGCGCACCGGATCGGAAACTCGCACGCAGTGATCGTGCTCTTTAAGGGGGACAAAGTCCCGTCCTACGTTAAATACTGCGGCGCGCTAATAAGGTGTCGGCTATACCGCCAACACAAAGAAGTGTGCAGAACATGCGGGCAGGTCGGCCACCGGAGAGACGTGTGCCCCCGACCGAATGTGGTGGTTTGCTTCGCCTGCGGGAAGGCAAACCCCGGCGAAAATCACGAGCAGGATTGCAAACCTCGCTGCAAACTGTGCGGAGGCTCGCATCCCACCGGCACGGGAAACTGTGCGAACAAGTTCAAGACGCCATTCTTGCTTCGGAAGCGCGAACACGAGCGCAAGATGGCGGCGGAAAAGGCGGGAAAGTCTGGCCAGAGCAAGGCCAGATTTTCTAGAAAAGACGAATTCCCCGACCTCTCCCCGAGCAAACAAGAGGGGCGGCGCAAGAGCCGCAGCAAGAGCCGAGGGCGGTCCCCAAGCCGCGGACGCTCGGAGAGTCGCGATAGGCGGCGCAGTCGCTCACGTGACGGCCGGAAGTTGTGGTCAGATATCGCCAGAGGCGGAGCCAAGGGCGAAAAAGACGCGAAGGAGCGCCAGCGCTCGCGCACGCCGGCGAGAAAGCCGCAGAACAACTCGCTTGCATCCAAAATGATGCAGCTCGAGAGCACGATTAAGCTGTTGCAGGAGACGGTGAAGCAACAACAGGAGACTATGAAACAGCAGAAGGAGCTGATTGCAAGATTCACTTCGCAACAGCACGGAAACCAATCAGATACGCCATGGAGTGTGGGAACGGCGCAGCAGACGGCATCGTTCACCCCGCTGGGGACGCCGGTCATGCCACCGCCACCACCGTCGCCGCAATCGTTGGAACAAGGCAAGACCCCTTGCCAGAAGAAGGCCCGCCGTAGCTCGGTGATCGAGTCGGACGAGGACGAACACCTGAACATGAACACCGGGGACGACGAGACCGAATCCATCTCATCGATCTCGACACTTCACTCTAGGGACACGGATACCCAAGGCGGCCTTAACTACGGGGCCCGGTTCAAACACATCAACGCGCGCCTAAACAGGCAAGACAAGTGCACAAAAGAGATCTCACAGAAGGTCGACAACGTGGCGTCAGCCATGAAGAATTTCAAAAACGACGTCAAGGCAGACTTTGCAAAGCTCGAAGCCCGAGAGGAGGCCCGCATCAACACGGGCTTCGAGGAAATGAAACATTTCATGGTCCAACTACTGCAGGAGGAGATGGGGAAACTCGGCCACGGCAGCCACACGTCGCCCGGAGCCTCGCCCAGCCATGGATAAGGCCGCCAACAACGCCAAGCTCAGAGTGTGGCACTGGAACGCCAACGGCCTCCGGTGCCGCAAGGCCCTACTACAACAACAAGTACAATCCATGGCCGCGCCTCCTGACGTGATCATGATTCAAGAGACACATATGGAAGAGACCCCGAAACTCCCGGGTTACCACGTTCACGCATCACCCCCCAGCGCGCGCACCAGCAACACGGGCGCGGCACAGGGAGTCTGCACCTTTGTACGCAAGGGCATCACCCTCATCAAGCTCGACCGCTTCCTCGATGGCAACACGGCCCTGGAGTTGTGCGCGACCGAAGTCGTGGTCGGTAAGAAGACGCAAGAGTCCGTTTGTCTGATGAACGCCTACAGCAACCCGCAGCACCGCAGCCAGCGGTTCCGGACGCTGTTCCAGAAAGCCAGGCGAAAAGCCGTCGACATGCCGATCATCGTGGCGGGTGACTTCAACTCGTCCCACAGGGAACTGGGCTACCCCCGCACGACTGCCAAAGGACGGAGCCTACTGGACGAGGCTGAAGAGGCCGAATTTGAGCTGCTCTCGGACCCGCAGCGGCCGTCACGAATTGGCACTTCAGCAACCAGGGACACCACCCCCGACCTCGCCTTCGTGCACCTCCCGGATGACAGACCGGTGAGCTGGCGCAACACGGGGCTCAACTTGGGAAGTGACCATTACATCATAGAAGTGGAATTGCCGCTGCGGGTCCGGAGCAAGCAGGCCCCGACTCGCAAGCACAAGCTGACGGATTGGAACGCCTTCCGCCGGCAGGAGATTGCGCCCACCATTGAGGACCTCGAAAAGTGGACGCGCAGCCTGGTAGACGCGGTGGCGCGTGTGAGCACGGAAGTGGAGACGGACGAATCGATCCCCACTATGGACCCTCGACTGGCCCACCTGATCGAGGCACGACAATCACTGCAACGCCGATGGAAGCGCATGCGGCACAACAGAACACTGCGCAAGCGCATCGCCCACCTCGGCCGCGAAATCGAAAAATACAGCACGCAGCTCTGCGTGCAGCAGTGGCATGCCATCTGTAACGAAGCCGACGGGCAGCTGCACGCCAGCCGTACGTGGAAGCTGCTCCGCCACTTACGTGACGAGACGCAGAGCAAATCGTTCCAGCAACACAGACTGGCGCAGATCCTGCACGCGGCAATCAAAGAACACGGCGAGGACGAAGTGGGCAAACGCCTCATCGATCAATATCTCCCGGCCACCGCACAAGTCCGCCACCCGGACTACGAAGGCACAGACAACCCCGCGCTCGACGCGGATATAGAAGAATGGGAGGTCCGCCGAGCGGTGCAAGAGCTGAACTGCAAGTCGGCAGCCGGCCCGGACCTGATCCACAATAAGACCCTGCGAAACCTTGGCGACGTGGCCATCACGGCCCTTACGAATTTCTACAACGACTGTTGGCGCTCCGGCACGCTGCCCAAGCAGTGGCGGACCGCCCGAACGATATTGATCCCTAAACCCAACAAGCCGCCCAGTATTGAGAATCTCCGCCCGATCTCCCTGACGTCATGCGCGGGCAAGGTGCTGGAGCACGTGCTAAACAACCGTTGGCAGAGTTACATGGAAGAGCACGACGCGTACCCTGCGGCGATGCTGGGCTTTCGAGCCCGGCTGAGCACTCAGGACGCAATGCTACTGATCCAGCACGACCTGCTCGAGTCCCCCAGCAAGACCGACTGCAGGGCGATCCTAGGCCTCGACCTCAAAAGTGCCTTTGACAACGTGCTACACTCCGCAATCCTGGCACAGGTCGAGAGGCTCGGGCTGGGACGGCGAACGTACGATTACATCCGGGCCTTTCTCTCGAATCGGACGGCGTGCCTCCACGTCGGTCACCTGCAGCTGGAGGAGCGAAGGTTGGGCAGCGTCGGCACACCGCAAGGGGCCGTCATCTCCCCCTTTCTTTTTAATATAGTCATGATACCAGTGGCCGAGCGCCTTGCCCGATTGCCGCAGGTCCAGCACACAATATATGCAGATGACATCACATTGTGGATGACGGGAGGCACGACCGGCCACATAGAGGAGTCACTGCAAGAGGCAATCTGGCAGATAGAAGACTGCCTGCGGGGGACAGGCCTCCGATGCTCTCCGCAGAAGTCGGAGCTACTGGTATTGCCACCTCCTGGTCACTGGCGCAAGTCAACGGAGAAGGAGGCGGCTAACATCACGCTGAGGACCGAAGACGGCACCACCATCCCGCACGTCCGAGGAATCAGAGTACTCGGCATGCACTTCGACGCGGGAAACGGCAACCACACCGCTCTGAGCCGGCTGCTAACGAAGGTGGGAGTGGCGACCCGCCTGGTCAAGCAGATCTCCACCAAACGACATGGGATGCGAGAGACGAATCTCCTGCGACTGCTGCAGTCGTTCGTGACGAGCCACGTCTCGTACGTCGGCGCGTTCCACGGATGGCTGCGGCACGAGCGGGAGAAAATCAACGCTGCAATAAGGAAGGCCCACAAGACGGCGCTGGGCCTCCTCGCCAGTACGAGCAACGATGCCCTGGCTCGACTAGGAGTGCATAATACCCTGGAGGAGGTGAGCGAGGCCCAGCGCACGACGCAGCTGACTCGCCTCGCAACAACCAAAGCCGGAAGAGCGATCCTACAGAGGGTCGGCCTGCGCCCGCCAAGGGCCGAATCCTATTGGGAGGAAGCCCCGAAGCGGGAGGAGGTGAGCAAGCAAGTAGCAAGGCGCCTGGTGGTCCTGCCGCTCCCGCGCAACGTGCACCCGGACCGCAACAAGGAGCGAAGGGTGGCCAGGGCGAGAGCGCTGGCAGAAACATACGCCGACGACGCAAAGGCGGTGTACGTGGACGCAGCCAAACACCAACGCAAGCCGAAAACGTACGTGGCAGCGGTTGTCCGGGCCACGGACGGGAAAGTACTCAACGCCTGCAGCGTCCGAGCGACGTCTGCGGAGCAAGCGGAGGAAGCCGCCATCGCCCTGGCGCTGAGCGGCATACCGGAGGCGACCACGATCCTGAGCGACTCCCGCACGGCCATCGCCAACTTTGGCCGCGGGAGCGTCGGGACGCCGGCGGCGAGCCTGTTGCCGAGGACCAAGTCAACCACAACCCTATCTACGATGGTTCCCGGCTCACGTCGGAGTCATCCCAGGAGGAGCGGCCAACCGAAACGAGGAGGCGGACGTCGTCGCGCGTGAGCTCGCGTACCGTGCGGCGCCCCCCCGCCCCTCGGAAGCGGACGAGGCTGACTTCCTGGACCCGGACCCGCTACTGGACTACGGAGGAATCCTCGCTTGGTACCGAGAGGGCCGCCGAGCGTTGCCTGGGCCTCACCCGAGACTAGGGCGACGTGAGGGGGTCCTCTTACGACAGCTACAGACTGGAACAGTACTCACGCCGGCCCTAGCCCGGCACGTGTGTCCCGGACTGTTTGAAAGTGCTACGTGCAGTGTGTGTGCGCGAGAACTGGCAACCTTAGCCCACGTGCTGTGGGGGTGTGACGCGTGTGCGGGGGGAACCGTGCGGGACTCTCTGCCACCGGACATGGAACACTACATCAGTTCGCCTGACCATCAGGCGCAACTCCAAGCCATCCAGCGGCTCGACGCGGCCCTGGCCCGGCAAAAGCGAACGGAGGCAACTCCTAGTAGCTAGCGCCGGACCGGTCCGCGCTGAGGTCTAGTGAGATAGGGGGTTGATGGAGCCCTACGTGGCCTGATCCACCCCTACATGCCGGATTAATGTCAATAAAGTCATTTTCTCTCTCTCTCTCCGCTACGAAGCCATTTGAGCGGAGCGTTAGGGTGCGTCTACTGGTTGCTTTGCCGTTTTGCAGCCGCGTTGAGCGCGCGTGGCCGGCGTCTCTGGCAGACGCGCTTGTCAAACAAGCCAAATCAACGCAGTTCATGCAGCCAGCGGTGTGCGTGAAACGTTAGCGGAGCGGAGCGTAAGCAACGCTCTGCTAAACTGTCTAATAACACCATGACCGAGGCAGACAAGAGAGAGAGAGAGACAGAAGAAAGGGGAAAGGCAGGGAGGTTAACCAGATGGGAAGATCCAATTTGCTACCCTATGCTGGGGAGAGAGGGGAGGGGGAGGTAAAGTGACAGCAAAGTAGAGATAATGAAAGAAAGGAGCACAGGCACACAATCACAGTCGGTCACAGTGGCACAGCACAGTAGCACTTGTAGCACTATGATTTGTTCAGGCTACAGCCTCTTGTCCAAGTCTGTTGCCCTTAAACACTGCAACAGTACCCTCGTCGCCCTCCGCTGCGATGAATTGTGATGTCGGCATTCTAAAATAAGTTCCTCTGTTAGAGGTATTTGGTCAAAGCGCGCTATCGCGATTGCGAGCGATATTTGAGATTTCTTTAGCCTCTGAATCCTTCCTCAGTACCAACAGACCTTTGTCACCCACTCCTTTGTGCTCGGCACCTGCGGACGATGTTTGTAAGATGACTTCCCCTGACTTTCCTTCCGAGCAAACAACAGCTCTTCGTCACCTCCTGTCATTTTATCGGGATATCTTTGATTTGGACGACCGTCCACTTGATCAGACATCTGTGCTCACGCATCGCATCAACACCGGTGACGCCAGACCCATTCATAGGCGGCCATATCGTGTCTCCACAACAGAAAGGGCCATCATACAGAAAGAGATAGACAAGATGATGGACAAGGACATCATTGAACCTTCCAGTAGCCCGGGGGCATCCCCGGTTGTCTTAGTAAAGAAAAAAGACATCTGGTGGTGCTTCTGCGCTGACTACCGTCACCTCAACAGGATAACAAACATGGATCTTTATCCACTGCCTCGCATTAACGACGCTCTTGACTGCCTTCACGGATCCCAATACTTTTCATCAATTGACCTCCGCTCCGGCTATTGACAGATTAGCGTCGATGAGATGGACCACGAGAAAACCGCCTTCGTCACACCGGACGGTCTGTACCAAATTAAAGTCATGCCCTTTGGATTATGCAATGCGCCAGCTACATTCGAGCGCACGATGGACTCTCTCCTGCGCGGCTTGAAGTGGTCTACATGCGTCTGTTACCTCGACGATGTGATTGTGTTTTCGCCGAACTTTGAGAGCCACCTGAGGCGCCCCACGACCATACTCCGTGTTTCACTGGGCTGGCCTTCAGCTAAACTCCTCCAAGTGCCATTTCGGCCGCCGTGAAATTACCACGCTCGGCCACCTCGTAAACGCTGCCGGAATCCAACCTGATCGACAGAAAGTTCACACCGTGCGAATTTTTCTTGTACCTCGTTCAAGAAACGATGTCCGTAGTTTTCTGGGCTTATGCTCGTATTTCAGGCGATTTGTGAAAAAAAATTGGCGACATCACTCGCCCTCTCACTGACCTTCTTAAGAAAGATGTCTCTTTGTCTTGGGGACAACTGCAGGAGAAAGCCTTCTCTACTCTGATCGAGCGGCTTACAACTTCCCGATTCTGTCACACTTTGACCCTTTGCGCCCACTGAAGTACGAACTGACGCGAGTGGTCATGGCATCGGCGCTGTCCTCGCTCAACGTCAACAGTGCCAAGACCGTGTCATCGCTTACGCCAGCCGCCTTCTTTCCACGCCCGAGCGAAATTATTCCATTACTGAGAGGGAATGTCTCAAGCTCGTATGGGCGGTGGCAAAGTTTCGGCCGTGCCTTTTCGGTCGGAGCTTCAGCATCGTAACCGATTATCACGCCCTCTGCTGGCTCTCCTCTTTGAAGGACCCGACTGGACGACTTGCACGTTGGGCGTTGCGTCTACAAGAATATACATTTTCTATTATGTATAAGCCAGGGCGCCTGCATAAAGACGCTAATTGCCTTTCCCGCAATCCCGTGGATCAACCGGACGATACCGATGCAGACTCGGTCATCAGTATTCTGTCCCTCTCCGGCTTTTTCCATATTGACGATGAGCAATGCCAAGATCCTGTTCTTCGAACACTTATGGAACACCTAAGCTCCTCGCCTAATGAGCCGTCCCTCCGGATATTCACCTTGCGCGATTGAACTCTATACCGTCGTAGCGTTCGTCCTGATGGCCCGGAGCTCCTCCTAGTCGTTCCAAAGCACCTTCGACTGGCCGTGCTCCAGCAACTTCATGACGCTCCTACTGCTGGACATCTAGGCCGGTATTTTGTAGCGATGCCTTTCCGGTGCTAATGCCTTTTCGCGCTTATCGCGCTTTGTCAGTGGTCAGAGCGACGATCCGCTCGCGTTATCAACGGAGTCAGCCGGCCGTGAGCGGTGGATGATAAGTCTAGTATAGAATAATCATAAGGCATCGGTACAAAATACTGTTCCTGGGCATCACTCGTAATTACGACCGCCTGCGGCACCGCTTCTTCTGGCACGGCATTTATCGCTCTGTGCGCCGTTATGTCGCTTCTTGCGACCTGTGTCAGCGCGGGAAGACGCCTGCTATGCCTTCTGCTGGTTTGCTTCAACCAATTGATATCCCTACAGAGCCCTTCCGTGTGGGATTCGACTTCCTTGGCCCCTTTCAAATTTCCATGAAAGGAAACAAATGGATTGCTGTAGCAACAGACTATGCCAGAAGATATGTCATCGCACGAGCGATGCCAACCAGCTGCGCTACAGATGTCACCGACTTCTTACTATACGACGCCATCCTGCACCACGGCGCCCCTCGCCAGTTACTCACGGATCGCGGCCGCTACTTTCTGTCGAAGGTCGCCGATGATCTACTCCGTTCCTGTTCTACAGAACACCACCTTGCTACCGCATACCACCCTCAAACGAACGGCCTCACAAAACGACTCTACTGCACACTAACTGAAATGCTGGCCATGTACAGCCACCCAAATCTTTAACTAGCGTGCGCGAGCGGCGACTTTCTGTGCATCAGCGACTTAAATTAGGAAAAAAAAAACTTACAAACGACTATGCTATCTGACTATGCTCACAGAGCTCGTGAAGCTAGCATAGTCATTTGCAAGTTTGTTCCTAATTTAAGGTGCTGGCACACAGAGGGTCGCCGCTAACGCACGCTTTTTAAAGATTTGGGCGGCTTTACGTTTCCGACAATCACTGCGACTGGGACGTCGCCTTACCATACATCAATTTCGCATACAACTCGTCCCGTCACGACACTGCCGGATTCTCACCATTTTACCTTTTGTATGGCCACGACCACACTTTTCCCTTCTACACGTTGCTACCTTCTGCAGTACAATCACCCAGCACTGGTTACGCTCGCGATGCTATTGCCTTAGCCGCCCAGGACCGAGAGGTCGCCCGTCACCGCCTCACAGCCTCGGAAGCTTCTCAAAAGCTGACGCTGCGACCTTCGGCACCGAGGACCACCCTTTTTCACCTGGTTCTCATGTCCATCTCTGGACGCCTTGGCGTCCGCGTCGGCTTGTCGGAAAAACTACTGTCCCGTTATTATGGTCCATACCAGATCTACGTCAAACTGTCCGACGTGCCATACGAGATCGCCCCAGTCGGTCGGCCTTCAGTGCCTCCCAACGTCACCAGCTATGTTGTCACGTCGCCAGGCTCAAGCCCTGTGTCCCCCTCCATTAAGTGAGGCTCTATAACCTGGACCGGGGACGGAGCTAACTTCACCGGGTGGGTGATGTTACGGTGAAGGGAACGAAGAAGGCGACACTAACTAGAGGAACACGAAGACTCTGGCCGTTGCCTGAACGCCATATCATCAGTTGTACATATACATCATTTTACACTCGTGAGCATGCTTTCTTCCTGCAACAATATCACTGCCTTTAACTCATGGGCGTGGGGACATCGTCAAATGGTGAAATGGTGGCATGCTGTGTGCCTATTTACCCGCGACAAAGGCCCGGGATCATTGTTGTCTCGTCACAGGTGATATGTCGCCA